>NC_057943.1:11676453-11914908 GCF_018555375.3 Anguilla rostrata | reverse complement strand
CCACAGAAATCCCCGGCATAACTACTGATGTCACAACACAAAAAGTACATCCGTCGACTGCTTCACCAGCAGCCACACCACAATCTGCAAAGAGACCTGAATTCACTAGCACATTTTCCAGCCCAGAGCAGCATCATTCAGCAGTTTATACTGACTCAAGATCAACCGTCCCACAGCATCTATGACTTCAGTCACTTCAGCAGAAATCACATTTTCACCTGCTGACAAGAGCCAGGAAAGCACATCCACTGAAGGTACACAACAATCTTCAGAGAATCCAACAATATCCAAAATGATCTCCACACCAAAAGAGCATGAATCCGCAACAGCCACACAGTCCACATCGAAAATGACCAAAGAATCGGGGACTCCGGCTCCAATTTCAGAAATGACGCCTTCAGCTTCAACCAAGACGAAGGAGCAAGTTTCCACTGAACTCTCAAAAGAGCCTACTGAAAGGACAGATTTAAGTTCACCACTTTCTACCCAAGAAGTACTTGGCTCAACAGACTCCACCAGCAAAGCGACCACGAAGCCATTCACTTATACCTCTCCATCTGAGAAAAGCTCGTCGGAGCCCGCACAACGTCTACATCCAACCTCACAGACAACAGAAACGTCCAGAGGAATGTCAGTAGTAACAGCTAAATTGCCAACATCAGAAGCACATCATTCAACAGTGCCAACAAACTCTCCCTCAGTTCTCACCACACAATCGGTGACTTCCGGATCTACGCTAAAATCCTCGTTTTCCACTCAAACCACAATTCAAAAACATGCTTCCACAGAACACGCTGATCAATCCACAGAAAGCTCAGAGCTGACTTCTAAAATCTCAACATCAGAGGAACATCTATCAACAGCTTTCCCCAAGATCTCAAGCGTTCCTACGAGAACCTCAGCATTCACCAGCAAATTTCACACTCCAGAAGTGAGTCGAGTGACATCGCCCACAAAATCCGTCTTCGACGCCACATCTGAATCACTCACGTCTGCATCGTCTCCTACAGCAATCTCAACTGCTGAGATCACAACACCTGAACTCACGAGCAAAACAAAACCTCAATACACACAGAAATCCCCGGCATAACTACTGATGTCACAACACAAAAAGTACATCCGTCGACTGCTTCACCAGCAGCCACACCACAATCTGCAAAGAGACCTGAATTCACTAGCACATTTTCCAGCCCAGAGCAGCATCATTCAGCAGTTTATACTGACTCAAGATCAACCGTCCCCACAGCATCTATGACTTCAGTCACTTCAGCAGAAATCACATTTTCACTTGCTGACAAGAGCCAGGAAAGCACATCCACTGAAGGTACACAACAATCTTCAGAGAATCCAACAATATCCAAAATGATCTCCACACCAAAAGAGCATGAATCCGCAACAGCCACACAGTCCACATCGAAAATGACCAAAGAATCGGGGACTCCGGCTCCAATTTCAGAAATGACGCCTTCAGCTTCAACCAAGACGAAGGAGCAAGTTTCCACTGAACTCTCAAAAGAGCCTACTGAAAGGACAGATTTAAGTTCACCACTTTCTACCCAAGAAGTACTTGGCTCAACAGACTCCACCAGCAAAGCGACCACGAAGCCATTCACTTATACCTCTCCATCTGAGAAAAGCTCGTCGGAGCCCGCAAAACGTCTACATCCAACCTCACAGACAACAGAAACGTCCAGAGGAATGTCAGTAGTAACAGCTAAATTGCCAACATCAGAAGCACATCATTCAACAGTGCCAACAAACTCTCCCTCAGTTCTCACCACACAATCGGTGACTTCCGGATCTACGCTAAAATCCTCGTTTTCCACTCAAACCACAATTCAAAAACATGCTTCCACAGAACACGCTGATCAATCCACAGAAAGCTCAGAGCTGACTTCTAAAATCTCAACATCAGAGGAACATCTATCAACAGCTTTCCCCAAGATCTCAAGCGTTCCTACGAGAACCTCAGCATTCACCAGCAAATTTCACACTCCAGAAGTGAGTCGAGTGACATCGCCCACAAAATCGTCTTCGACGCCACATCTGAATCACTCACGTCTGCATCGTCTCCTACAGCAATCTCAACTGCTGAGATCACAACACCTGAACTCACGAGCAAAACAAAACCTCAATACACCACAGAAATCCCCGGCATAACTACTGATGTCACAACACAAAAAGTACATCCGTCGACTGCTTCACCAGCAGCCACACCACAATCTGCAAAGAGACCTGAATTCACTAGCACATTTTCCAGCCCAGAGCAGCATCATTCAGCAGTTTATACTGACTCAAGATCAACCGTCCCCACAGCATCTATGACTTCAGTCACTTCAGCAGAAATCACATTTTCACCTGCTGACAAGAGCCAGGAAAGCACATCCACTGAAGGTACACAACAATCTTCAGAGAATCCAACAATATCCAAAATGATCTCCACACCAAAAGAGCATGAATCCGCAACAGCCACACAGTCCACATCGAAAATGACCAAAGAATCGGGGACTCCGGCTCCAATTTCAGAAATGACGCCTTCAGCTTCAACCAAGACGAAGGAGCAAGTTTCCACTGAACTCTCAAAAGAGCCTACTGAAAGGACAGATTTAAGTTCACCACTTTCTACCCAAGAAGTACTTGGCTCAACAGACTCCACCAGCAAAGCGACCACGAAGCCATTCACTTATACCTCTCCATCTGAGAAAAGCTCGTCGGAGCCGCACAACGTCTACATCCAACCTCACAGACAACAGAAACGTCCAGAGGAATGTCAGTAGTAACAGCTAAATTGCAACATCAGAAGACATCATTCAACAGTGCCAACAAACTCTCCCTCAGTTCTCACCACACAATCGGTGACTTCCGGATCTACGCTAAAATCCTCGTTTTCCACTCAAACCACAATTCAAAAACATGCTTCCACAGAACACGCTGATCAATCCACAGAAAGCTCAGAGCTGACTTCTAAAATCTCAACATCAGAGGAACATCTATCAACAGCTTTCCCCAAGATCTCAAGCGTTCCTACGAGAACCTCAGCATTCACCAGCAAATTTCACACTCCAGAAGTGAGTCGAGTGACATCGCCCACAAAATCCGTCTTCGACGCCACATCTGAATCACTCACGTCTGCATCGTCTCCTACAGCAATCTCAACTGCTGAGATCACAACACCTGAACTCACGAGCAAAACAAAACCTCAATACACCACAGAAATCCCCGGCATAACTACTGATGTCACAACACAAAAAGTACATCCGTCGACTGCTTCACCAGCAGCCACACCACAATCTGCAAAGAGACCTGAATTCACTAGCACATTTTCCAGCCCAGAGCAGCATCATTCAGCAGTTTATACTGACTCAAGATCAACCGTCCCCACAGCATCTATGACTTCAGTCACTTCAGCAGAAATCACATTTTCACCTGCTGACAAGAGCCAGGAAAGCACATCCACTGAAGGTACACAACAATCTTCAGAGAATCCAACAATATCCAAAATGATCTCCACACCAAAAGAGCATGAATCCGCAACAGCCACACAGTCCACATCGAAAATGACCAAAGAATCGGGGACTCCGGCTCCAATTTCAGAAATGACGCCTTCAGCTTCAACCAAGACGAAGGAGCAAGTTTCCACTGAACTCTCAAAAGAGCCTACTGAAAGGACAGATTTAAGTTCACCACTTTCTACCCAAGAAGTACTTGGCTCAACAGACTCCACCAGCAAAGCGACCACGAAGCCATTCACTTATACCTCTCCATCTGAGAAAAGCTCGTCGGAGCCCGCACAACGTCTACATCCAACCTCACAGACAACAGAAACGTCCAGAGGAATGTCAGTAGTAACAGCTAAATTGCCAACATCAGAAGCACATCATTCAACAGTGCCAACAAACTCTCCCTCAGTTCTCACCACACAATCGGTGACTTCCGGATCTACGCTAAAATCCTCGTTTTCCACTCAAACCACAATTCAAAAACATGCTTCCACAGAACACGCTGATCAATCCACAGAAAGCTCAGAGCTGACTTCTAAAATCTCAACATCAGAGGAACATCTATCAACAGCTTTCCCAAGATCTCAAGCGTTCCTACGAGAACCTCAGCATTCACCAGCAAATTTCACACTCCAGAAGTGAGTCGAGTGACATCGCCCACAAAATCCGTCTTCGACGCCACATCTGAATCACTCACGTCTGCATCGTCTCCTACAGCAATCTCAACTGCTGAGATCACAACACTGAATCACGAGCAAAACAAAACCTCAATACACCACAGAAATCCCCGGCATAACTACTGATGTCACAACACAAAAAGTACATCGTCGACTGCTTCACCAGCAGCCACACCACAATCTGCAAAGAGACCTGAATTCACTAGCACATTTTCCAGCCCAGAGCAGCATCATTCAGCAGTTTATACTGACTCAAGATCAACCGTCCCCACAGCATCTATGACTTCAGTCACTTCAGCAGAAATCACATTTTCACCTGCTGACAAGAGCCAGGAAAGCACATCCACTGAAGGTACACAACAATCTTCAGAGAATCCAACAATATCCAAAATGATCTCCACACCAAAAGAGCATGAATCCGCAACAGCCACACAGTCCACATCGAAAATGACCAAAGAATCGGGGACTCCGGCTCCAATTTCAGAAATGACGCCTTCAGCTTCAACCAAGACGAAGGAGCAAGTTCCACTGAACTCTCAAAAGAGCCTACTGAAAGGACAGATTTAAGTTCACCACTTTCTACCCAAGAAGTACTTGGCTCAACAGACTCCACCAGCAAAGCGACCACGAAGCCATTCACTTATACCTCTCCATCTGAGAAAAGCTCGTCGGAGCCCGCACAACGTCTACATCCAACCTCACAGACAACAGAAACGTCCAGAGGAATGTCAGTAGTAACAGCTAAATTGCCAACATCAGAAGCACATCATTCAACAGTGCCAACAAACTCTCCCTCAGTTCTCACCACACAATCGGTGACTTCCGGATCTACGCTAAAATCCTCGTTTTCCACTCAAACCACAATTCAAAAACATGCTTCCACAGAACACGCTGATCAATCCACAGAAAGCTCAGAGCTGACTTCTAAAATCTCAACATCAGAGGAACATCTATCAACAGCTTTCCCCAAGATCTCAAGCGTTCCTACGAGAACCTCAGCATTCACCAGCAAATTTCACACTCCAGAAGTGAGTCGAGTGACATCGCCCACAAAATCCGTCTTCGACGCCACATCTGAATCACTCACGTCTGCATCGTCTCCTACAGCAATCTCAACTGCTGAGATCACAACACCTGAACTCACGAGCAAAACAAAACCTCAATACACCACAGAAATCCCCGGCATAACTACTGATGTCACAACACAAAAAGTACATCCGTCGACTGCTTCACCAGCAGCCACACCACAATCTGCAAAGAGACCTGAATTCACTAGCACATTTTCCAGCCCAGAGCAGCATCATTCAGCAGTTTATACTGACTCAAGATCAACCGTCCCCACAGCATCTATGACTTCAGTCACTTCAGCAGAAATCAAAATTTTCCCCTCTGACAAGAGCCAGGAAAGCACATCCACTAAAGGGTACACAAAAATCTCAGAGAATCCAACAATATCCAAAATGATCTCCACACCAAAAGAGCATGAATCCGCAAACAGCCACACAGTCCACATCAATGGACCAAAGAATGGGGACTCGGCTCCAAATTTCAGAAAGACGCCTTCAGCTTCAACCAAGACGAAGGAGCAAGTTTCCACTGAACTCCTCAAAAGAGCCTACTGAAAGGACAATTTAAGTTCACCACTTTCTACCCAAGAAGTACTTGGCTCAACAGACTCCACCAGCAAAAGCGACCACGAAGCCATTCACTTATACCTCTCCATCTGAGAAAGCTCGCCGGAGCCCCGCACAACGCCTTACATCCAACCTCACAGACAAGAAACGTCCAGAGGAATGTCAGTATAACAGCTAAATTGCCAACATCAGAAGCACATCATTCAACAGTGCCAACAAATTTCCCTCGTTCCACCACACAATGGGGTGACTTCCGGATCACGCTAAAATCCTCGTTCCACTCAAACCACAATTAAAAAACATGCTTCCACAGAACACGCTGATCAATCCACAGAAAGCTCAGAGCTGACTTCAAAATCTCAACATCAGAGGAACATCTATCAACAGCTTTCCAAGATCTCAAGGGGTTCCTACGAGAACCTCAGCATTCACCAGCAAATTTCACACTCCAGAAGTGAGTCGAGTGACATCGCCCACAAAATCCGCTTCGACGCCACATCTGAATCACTCACGCCTGCATCGCTCCTACAGCAATCTCAACTGCTGAGATCACAACACCTGAATTTCACGAGCAAACAAAACCTCAATACACCACAGAAATCCCGGCATAACTACTGATGTCACAACACAAAAGTACATCCGCGACTGCTTCACCAGCAGCCACACCACAATCTGCAAAGAGACCTGAATTCACTAGCACATTTTCCACCCCAGAGCAGCATCATTCAGCAGTTTATACTGACTCAAGATCAACCGTCCCCACAGCATCTATGACTTCAGTCACTTCAGCAGAAATCACATTTCACCTGCTGACAAGAGCCAGGAAAGCACATCCACTGAAGGTACACAACAATCTTCAGAGAATCCAACAATACCCAAAAATGATCCCACACCAAAAGAGCATGAATCCGCACAGCCACACAGTCCACATCGAAAATGACCAAAGAATCGGGACTCCGGCCCAATTTCAGAAATGACGCCTTCAGCTTCAACCAAGACGAAGGAGCAAGTTTCCACTGAACTCTCAAAAGAGCCTACTGAAAGACAGATTTAAGTTCACCACTTTCTCCCCAAGAAGTACTTGGCTCAACAGACTCCACCAGCAAAGCACCACGAAGCCATTCACTTATACCTCTCCATCTGAGAAAAGCCTCGGAGCCCGCAAACGCTACATCCAACCTCACAGACAACAGAAACGTCCAGGGGAATGTCAGTAGTAACAGCTAAATTGCCAACATCAGAAGCACATCATTCAACAGTGCCAACAAACTCTCCCAGTTCTCACCAACAATCGGTGACTTCCGGATCTACGCTAAAATCCTCGTTTCCACTCAAACCACAATTCAAAACATGCTTCCACAGAACACGCTGATCAATCCACAGAAAGCCCCAGAGCTGACTTCTAAAATCTCAACATCAGAGGAACATCTATCAACAGCTTTCCCCAAGATCTCAAGCGTTCCTACGAGAACCTCAGCATTCACCAGCAAATTTCACACTCCAGAAGTGAGTCGAGTGACATCGCCCACAAAATCCGCCTTCACGACATCTGAATCACTCACGCCTGCATCGTCTCCTACAGCAATCTCAACTGCTGAGATCACAACACCTGAACTCACGAGCAAAACAAAACCTCAATACACCACAGAAACCCCCGCATAACTACTGATGTCACAACACAAAAAGTACATCCGCACTGCTTCACCAGCAGCCACACCACAATCTGCAAAGAGACCTGAATTCACTAGCACATTTTCCAGCCCAGAGCAGCATCATTCAGCAGTTTATACTGACTCAAGATCAACCGTCCCCACAGCATCTATGACTTCAGTCACTTCAGCAGAAATCACATTTTCACCTGCTGACAAGAGCCAGGAAAGCACATCCACTGAAGGTACACAACAATCTTCAGAGAATCCAACAATATCCAAAATGATCTCCACACCAAAAGAGCATGAATCCGCAACAGCCACACAGTCCACATCGAAAATTACCAAAGAATCGGGGACTCCGGCTCCAATTTCAGAAATGACGCCTTCAGCTTCAACCAAGACGAAGGAGCAGGTTTCCACTGAACTCTCAAAAGAGCCTACTGAAACGACAGATTTAACTAAAGTGTCCTCCACAACAGACCTCTACTCCACCATGACAACTACTAAATTTTTTGCATCAGAGGTATATCATTCCACAGTAACCTTGCTGTCTCCCGCAATTCTCACGACACAATCAGTGACTTCAGCTTCTATGCTGGAAAACTTGGTTTCCACTGGAACCACAGACAAAAAACAAGTTTCCCCAGAATATGCTGATCAACCCACGAAAAAAACAACCCTCACTACTGTATTATCTACATCACAAGTGAAGACTTCGATGTCTGCTACAACACCAATTCTCCCTCCACAAGCCACAGTGTCTAAAATCTCCCTCATCAACACAACTTCAAAATCAGTGGCTTCTGCATCTACTGTTGAAGTAACCTCTTTTGCTGAGAGCACAACAGCAACAAATTCGACCCAAACAACAAAACCAAAACACTGTACTGATGCAGAATGTGACTGCAATGGATTTCCCTGTTTTATGAATGTGACATCTGGCAACTGTCAGTGTAAATGCTCATTCAATACTTTTGGAGTTAAATGCATCTTTGGAAAAAATGATACCTCTGTAAATATTGGTAAGTCAATTTTGGTTATGTTTTTCCTTGATATTTCCATAACTGAACATAATGTATCTATTTTTAATTTCACATAAATGAATATTTTCATGTTTTACATTACCTGCATTACCCACTTTTTTACAATGAAATCTCAAGTACCTTATGCTTACTTATAAGGAACCCCTCTCTCCTTTGTTATAGTTCTAATTCTGAAGCCCTTATGCAGCACACATCTGCACTATACTTGTTGAAAAAAAACAATTATACAATTATTAGCTCAGCCTACTGGGCAGCCATGAACAGTTACCCTACCAGTCACCAATATTTAAAGCCAAAAAATACATAAGACCCAAAGTTGAATTCCCCTTTGAGGACCCAACAGCTGTCAGCACAATCCTTGAACTACACATGAACAAAATATCAACTCCAGTTAATTCTTTTTTCCAGATCATGGGGCAATACCGACAAGAAAAGTAATCATCTCCTTGAAAATAATGTTGGGATTCACACCTGAGTTCAAAAACACTGTCCAATCACAATCAATCATCAAAATTATTACACTTCTGGTGAGCATCCTGTTTATTCTTTCTTCACCTTTGCTGTTCTTGTAATTCTATTGTTTTAATGTTGAGCTCACCATATCATTTTCCAATCACTGATTGCTACACACCAAACTTGATTTTTTATCTTTTGTGCAGCTAGAGACATTGTGCAGAAAAGCAGATCCACAGAGTTTTAAAGGCATCACCATTACTGGTTTTGGGTGAGTTTTTGCTTTGTGTAGGCAAATAACATGGAAATGAAAGAATCAATACAAGGTAGTACTATTTAAGAAAATGGAATTGTTTTTCTAGTCTCACACAAACAAGCCTTAATGGTATATTTACAAATGGTCATAAATCTAATAGGCCCAAGAAAATTACATGTTTTTTCCTGGCTCAAAATAAGGAAAATAAGCTGGTATCTCAGGTTAAACCCCAGCCACAATTTCTAGGGTGAATCCATCGTCAGAAACCTGTTTTATAATGTACACATTGTGAGGAACCCATTTCATCCCAGTTTTACTGAGCTGGAATCCTTTGCCTTTTGCAGGAGAGCACAATTTGTGAGCCCCAGTAAGCAAATAAGAGTGGATGTATAAGTTAAAGCCACCATTCTAGTGTGAATAGATGTGAAACACATCTGATTTACATTGAAGACATTCTGTGGAATCCAACCACCTAACTTTTACTGAGTTTGAATTCTTTGCTTCTGCAGGAGAAAATTTGTATTGCCTTACATACACTGACAATTTTGGCTGTCCATGTACTAATTATACCCCAACAACAATTCACATAAGATAGCAATGTAAAACTCACCTGATTTCCAAGCTAGACAAGAAATAGTCTCACCACATCACCATGTTTTTTGCAATACAATTTGAATGTCTATATATGACAACTGCATTTTTTTCTATACTTAGTTCAACAATGTTTGTTCAAAGTAGATAATTTAAATATATTAATATTCCTGTTTTATTTTTCTGTAGCTCTATAAAACGTTTGTATATTTGTTGTAGGAATGAATACCACAGGTTGTGCCGGTTTGGTCCGGGCCTAAAACAACGAGCAACATGAATTCGTTATACTCACAAAGTTACAAAAATTATCATTTTTTTCCAAAATAGTTGTCATTGGCAGCAGTAGAATTAAGACATTTAATTTAACAAATGGTAATTGACAGGTTTACAAACACAGTTTGTAGCTTGCATCAGACATCAGAATATGCTCAGAATTTTAAATTCCATAAATGTAATGCAAGGCATCAGCTGTCAGAATTCTAATCTCTTAAACTAGGGGTCTGCAACTCTGGTCCTGGACAGCCAAAAGGCTCTGCTGGTTTTTGTTTTCACCTCAAAATCAGCACTCAGTTCAGTCCCAATTAACCAGGTTATTATAGTTAACAGTGTAATCAACTGTTTTAATTGGTTAATTAAGTACAGACTAACAACAAATACCAGCAGGGCCTGCAGCTCTCCAGGATCAGCATGGCAGACCCCAGTATTAAACAGTGCAACAAGAACCTACTTTCACTTTGGCAGACACAGTTCTCAAATACAAAGCGGTAGCCTAAAAACCTGGAAGACCTATATTGTGGTTAATCATCGCTAGCTCACAGTTCTGTGCACTAGCTTCATGCTTCATTTACACCAGGGACGGCATGGACCGTGTGCGGCATCAGCTTCCTTTCTGCACCGGAAAGCGGCTCATATAAAAGCTTTAATCCACTAGCACATGTGCCACGAGGAAGCAGATGCCACACAGTGTCTGTGCCACAAGCAGACATTTGTGTTGATTACACTACTGCACCACTACGTAGTGCCACTGTTGCATGTTAAAATGATCGTAATCCACTGTGCACAATGCTGTTGACATAGCCTTTATTATTGGCGACACCAGTCACACTTGTGTCAAGGCAACACAGAAATTCTCCTTGGAGGAAAAAATCCTGTTATAAGTAAAAGGCCAGTGGATTGGCAGACTCAAGATAATTTTATTGAGTTTATAGACAAGTGTACATGACTGAGCATGGGCACACCCACACTTTGAACAAACTTATATTTTACATTTATTTTATTTATTTTAATCACATTTAATTGTTTTACAGGAGAGGAAGTGTTCTTGCCAACAGTCTCGCAGAATACAGCTACCTCAACAATGCATCACAGATTGCATTTCTCAACAATGAATTGGAGCTGACATTAGAGAGTATTTTCAACAACCTCACCAATTACAAAAATATAACTCAAGCCCTTGGAAATGTTACAATTGAACTGGTTGAAATCATTCCACAGCCAACCAAAATTTTAAGTAAGTAACAGTGACTAATTTATTTACTCTAATATTGTCACAGCATGTTGTGCAATTCCAAATGAGTAGTTAATTTTTTTTCTTGTCATGTTTTGCCAGTATACATACAGTCACAATAAAAAGTTTGTGAACCCTTTGAAATTACCTGGATTTCCACATTAATTACTCATTAAATGTAGTCTGAATGTGATCTCAGTCACAATAATAGTCACAATAATAGACAAACACATTCTAGTTACGAACTAATAACGAATAATAATAATACAAACTAATAACAAACAAATACTGTACTTCTTGTCAATACTGAATGCATCATTTAAACATTCACAATCTAGGTTGGAAGAATGTGTGTGAACCAAGACATTCCAAAGGGTTCACAAACTTTTTCTTTCAATTGTAGTTGCAATTGTGTGAAATAATTATTTTTACAATATGCGTTAAATCAATACTTTTACACTATTTGTTGGAGCTCAAGGGTGTTTGACAACTGAGCCGACACTTCAGTGCTATGAAGGGCCAGGGGCATGCCCCTCCCCCACAACAAATTTTTGAAAAACAGCACTTAAATGCTCATTTCTAGTGACTTTTGAGAACTGTATTTATAAACATTCTGTGAACAAAAACGTATGTAGCTTGATTGTGTAATGTTAATTGAGGAGCAGGAGATGAGTGAGAGGGCTGTATCTGTACAACCTCATGACTATTCTGCCTAGGAGGATTCTGACTGGCAGCATTCTGACTTTTCCCTTTCTTATGGGGGGATCCTTTGTTTGTTATGGAGGGGTTGAGCCCTAGGCATACCTATACCTCAGTGAGTTTTCAAATGTGTTTCAATTCCAAAGCAATTTCCATAAGTTGCTGAGGAATTATTTGATTTGGTACTTTGTATTTTTAAACAGATATTACAGACCTAAGACCTTACGTAACCTGCAGCCTGCATTTTGCTAACTACACTATTGAGGTTGATAACGGCAGTTGGAAGTGTTTTGGACCTTGTAAAAAATATCCCAACTACTGCAATAAACATGGAGAATGTTTTAACATGAGGACTGGGCCTTTTTGCAAGTAAGGACTTTTACATTTTATATTTAGAATTTGTCTCTGGCAACTGTATTTGTATTATTTTTCTGTTTTTTCTTCAAACATTAGGAATAAAACTGATGAAATAAAATTTATATAACAGAATGGCAAAATACCTAAAATGTCTCAAAATACTGGTGGCTAACACAGTTGCTTCATAGGGGGGTGGTTCCAGGTTCGACTCCTGGCCCGCTGGATCATCTCAGCATGGAGTTTGCATGTTTTTCCTTGTTTGCGCAGGTTTCCTCCAGATACTCGTGTTTCCTCCACCACCAAAAGGCATGTACTGTATGTCAGGTTAGGTATACTCCTGTCCTTGACCAAGGCATTAGCCTTCGGACTGGAGTTGGTCCCCGGGCACTGCACTGTGGCTGCCCACTGCTCCCAAGTAGCTAGGATGGCCCAAATGCAGAGGACAAATTATCCCACAGGGTCAATAAAGTATAAATTAAACTTTTTGAAAATCATTCAGTAGGCCTCTAGCTAACTAGTCTAGATGCTGAGAACACTTTCGGCAACAATTCGCCACATATAGATTGTATAGAAACTAGTTAGACTTTTAAGGAGGCTGCTCACAAAAGAATTGTGGCATATTTAATAATGGGAACATACCCTGCAGTCTGCTCGTGCTTTTAGAATTGAAAACACATTGGCAGCAAACATCAGGCCTGGTGCAGTTCCTTCTACCATCTTCAAAAGAGACGGACGCATTGTGCTCAAAAATCACAACCGACCCACAGAGTTTAGCCTAATGAACCTTCCTATTCGCTATTCAAAGATAACAGCTTTAATTTTGTTAAGCCAGAAGGTTACTTTCACTGTAGCCTATACGGAATTCTTGTAGCTAAGTGTTTATAATTAAAAACCGTAATCTGTTACAATTCAGAGGTTGTAATTAGGGTTGAAACGAAATCTAGACAGTGGGCTGACCTTGAAAGCGCCTGGTCCAAAGTCGAACCTGTACAGTCAATGGTGCTAATATCCAGGTTACTATACAGCGTATGTTATGATATTCGGAAATATATAGATTACAAAGATTATGTTAGTAATGATAAATATCTCTGGAGAAGAACATATCATATTTATATTAAGTCGTCTTACAATCCAGTGCAATCTAACATCTGTTTTAAATTTTTAAAAAGCTTTACCTGAGATTTACATTTTCTCTTCTTTTATAAATAATTGTCTCCACATATTTAAAATACAGAGATCGGTTGATCGGTTTCTAGGTCGGTGTTTTCAAAGCAATTTCTGAGCCGTTTCGCCAACTAGTTTTCAGTCGCTTTCCATACAACCTAGACGCAAGCAGGTAGCCGAGGGCATTGTTCACAACCATAGGCCTACCTTTTTGACTTCATGGTTTGAAGGCCTTGGCGGATGCATCGAAGTCAACACACCTTCGATGAGATTACGTTATTGATTCAAAAACTTGATTGTTCCTAAAGTCTCAAAATGTGGGTGGTTCACCATTATGAATGTAACATATTTTGCCACACATACTACAGCTATTGATAAGTGGTGGACTAACACGTGAGGGCTATATCTTAAAAATGGTAAATTCAAAAGGCAATACGACTTATCAAGTCAAACTATCATAAACTATTGCTGTAATGATGACCGCATCTCATTTCTAATTCCAGATGTTACTATTCGTCCATGGAACAGTACTACGGAGAGCAGTGCGAACTCTTCCGCAGGGGCGCAGGGTTTTTTACCGTCCTCTTCAGCGCACTGGGAGTTGTGTTGCTCATTTTCTGCGTTTTAGTCGTGGCCATCGTGGTGCTTCGGAGGAAGAGGAAACTCCGGAAAACTCTTTGGTGGGTTTGTTCGTGTGGGTGCACCTGTTGGCACGCGCCTGTGTCTACCTGACGTCTATGGCGATGGCGGGAAACGTCTTTTCACACAGTAGACAAGCTTCTACTTGTTTTAGGTAATTATATAAAAAATAATTAAATGTTTTGTATCACCGCAATAGGAAGAGTAACAACCCACATATCAGACGAGATGCGCTGGATGCGGACTACTTCAACTTTTTAAATACAGGTAGGTTTAATTATACTTTGGTAATAATGATAGATATGATGCAACATAAATGTATTATTATTATTATTATTATTATTATTCATAAACTAAGTAATATGGATGAAATAATATAGATTTATCATAACTAAAAATAAATATTAATATCAAGATTGACATTAAAAACACCAATGTATGTTTTATTCTTCTGAATCTTCACCTGGGGGGAATAGGATCCAGCACTGGATGGGTACCAGGGAGAAGTGGACTATATGAGTTGGATGACAGCATCAATCTTGCAAATCAATTCTCCCCTGTGTTCAGCCCCAGTCTGGAGTGTGTAGACTCATCCTTAAATGTAAGTTTCTTTAAGTGGTCTTGATTCTCTGCATAATAACAATAATTCCCATTTTTCACCAATTTTGGAATACAATTCATTTTCTTGGTCCTTTTGGGAAATCATAAAGCATTTAATGCATTTTAAAATATTGTACAGTGCAACTGAAATAGGGAGGTGAAAATGTGCACTGTACACGACACACTGCATTTAGAGACACACATTAGTAAGACAACAGTAGCAAGAACCACAAATTCTTAGTTTCCAAATTCATATCTATAATAAAGATTATTAAAGTATGTAATTTATGGTACTATGGATGGCATGTTCTGCTCACATTGCTCTTAGTCCAGAGGCTATTTCAGGACTAGAGTTCTTACATTATAGTTCAAATGAAATGCTGACCATGCCAGAACCACCCTGCTGGTCAAGGGGCTGTGTTTCATTCAGTAGAATATTCCGTGACTCACTAACCGTTAGCATCTCTGATTGACTGGGCAGCTGCTGTCTGTCTGCAGCAAGCTTGTCTGTTGTGCAGTCCTTCAGCGTGATCCTCCAGTGCATGGACTGAGCTGCTTAAGTAAGGGATTGCTGAGTTAAAAGTTAAAAGTGGCCAGCCGTGTGCTGTTCAGATGATGTGTCTATCCCATTCCGAGTTACATGGAGGATATGGTAGTGATGAGGACTTGTGAAATCCTGATTTGGCATTACAAGAAGAAAAGACTAATATAAAAAAGCGAGACGCTACAGTAACAAGCTCCCAAGCTGCCCCAAAGGCACTGAACATTTTATAAGTTAATACAAATATGTTTATATTTTTTTCTGTACATATTTCTAATTGGTATGGTTTCATTGTTCTGGGGTCCCATAAGTGCTGTTATATTTATAACTAAAGTTATTATTTGCAAAAGAAACCCTGAGAAAGTGTTCAGCGTCAACCACTTCACTTACAATAAAATAAAAAGTTTGAGTTTTTATTTGTTGCTTTAATTGGGTATTTTGTCTATAAATTTATTGTGGATTTCATTTCAGGTGAAAATCAAAAGACCAGAACTTTTGTCATCCTTTCCTGATGGGTAATTCGACTGCATCATTTTACCTAGCTTAGTAAAATCAAATATAACAAAATGCTTTAATCATGGCATGTTCATGTTTAAACTTTATTTTTGAAACATTTAACCAAACTCTTGATCAATTATTATATAATTAGTTCATTTTCCCTTGTTCTTAAATAATTAATCTTAAATGACAGCAACAACAAATTTCCATATTATTATTATTATTTTTATGAACAGCATTTTTCTTTTTAAAAATAGTGAGTTTATTGGGTCACACATTTTAAAATTGAATTTGTAATTTATTGTGCTTACTTTAGTGTAAAATGCACAGAGATTTGTAACAGTCCCTGGAATTATATTTGTTCCCTGTCATTAACATTTGATAGGTCTACTGTTGTAACGATCACAAATAAATGAATCATGAATAATGAATTTAAAATGAGCCCGATTTTATTGAGTTTTTAAATTGCTGTGCCTTCCACTTTCACACCACTAAGAGGCGCCCAAGGCCTAGAGTAAAGATTAAATTTATCCACACAAAAAATATTGTTTACAATCGACTATGTGCTCATTGACTAGCAAAATTTCGACTGCCATTTTGACTATGCCAGTCGCTTTTGGTACAGTGGCCTGACAAGGTGCCCAACAATAAGCTGAAAACATCTCAAAACAAGCTGATCAGGGTGATAATGGGTCTTGCCCGCATAGGAAGGGAAAATTTCAAGCAATTAGGATGCTTCCCTTCGAGGCTGTGGCACTGCAGCTTAGTACTGTTCAAAATGTGATTAGCAGCACAGCCTCTAGTTGTTTTTGAATAATTATTTTATAAAGGTTGGGGGTGTGCACAGCCATAAGACGAGAGCCAGTATTGCCAAATTCGGCATCAAAAAATACAGGGCATTGTATTGTATCAATGTGCATTGATGCACCTTATTGTGTTCCATAGCCTCTGAATGGAACAGGTTGCTCATAGGCATTAAAACCCTGCCAATTCAGAGAGTTTTAAGAAAAAAGTAAAAGCCTGATTGCTAGAAAAACAGTAGATGTAACTGGTTTCTGAAGCAAAAATGGATGTAATTATTTTATGCTATTATTTTGTGGTTGTTGTTTCTAGACTGTAAGTTTGATTGTGTTCATTTTGTTGTAAACAAATTTGTTGTGTAGTCATCCAACTTTTGACTGTCTTCATACTGTTGTGAAGTCATCTTGCCTCCACTGCTATTGCTCACCATAAAGGACTACAATAGAAATTTAAAAGGTTTTTAATTTCACTGTGCCATCCTTGATAATGCAAGACTTTCATCAATTTGTCAAATAAAACGAACTAATTGACTAAAGAACCTTTATTATTGTAGCTAAAAAAAAAATATTAGTATTTTTTTTCCCAAAAAATTCGAAATCCAAGTGAGCATTTATCAATATTTGGCATGCTTCTGCCTCGAAAGAGTGCAATGATTCCATCATGTAAAAAGTGAACAGCAGTGAACAGCAAAGTTGTAATGAAGATGTAGTCTACTAGGCATGCATAAATCCATTAATCCTAAATGCTGGACTGCCATAGTCAGCAAAAGCTATCATTGTGGCCTTGAGATCTGTCTTGAGGTTCCGAGAGGAGTGTAGCCATAGGGTGTGGATATCACCTTGACAACTACACACCACAGCAAGCAGTACCTCTGCACAGTCTTAAGATAGCGAAGAAAGGCCTTCCTTCAAAAGAGTCTGTTCGTCTCCTCAGCTTTCTCAAGAGACAAAGGTTTCTATGAAAACACAGAGGAAAACAAGTCTGGGATAGTTCATGCATATCTGTGGTTGCCTAGTAAACTGCTGTGGCTGACTTATGTCTACCTCTCTTTCTCTCTCTCTCTCTCTCTCTGCATATATATATATATATATATATATATAATCAAAGTACTTGTGGTGTGATTTAGAAATTTGCCTTAAAACAAGAATTGTTCCGGAGAATAATTATGCATAGCACCAGTAAATTTGGTCGCAATGGTCAGTGCATGGCAAAAAGGTGCACAACACAAGATATGCTTTAAACAAAATGCAAAGATGCTTTTTGTTATAGACTCCAGCCAAATTCTATAACACTTTTAAAGACTGCATCAGTTGTTCATTTCAGTTCTAAATTTCCTCAGTTTTACACAGCACATGAAACAACATCAATGTGATATCATGTGAACTGGTTAATATCCACCAACTATTTTTCAGTTTTGCACAACAGTGTAACGCCAGGCAAATGTGACCTGACAGGATTCTTTTGTTTTTTGAAAGCCTGATAAGTGAAATTCTTTCACTGGGATCCTCACCTGTGGGTATGAAATATGCTAATTACCCAAAGGCGATTGGCCGCCACAGTGCTTTTCTGTTGATATATAACTGAATCAAGATAATACGCCTTTCAGCCTATAGAACTAGTCTGATTAGCATAGGGTGACAAGTACTTTCAGATGTGCACTGTCGCACAAATATTTATATTTGCATATACAAATATTTTAAGTCTAGTTAGGACAAGTGCTGATTATTGTCACATATACACAGATTCAATGGACACACATGTTCTACACACCAGATGCCTGCAGAAGTAATGTGGATCAACTACCAGAGAAATCAGGATATACACCTCTAACATCAAATATATAAACATTCTTATATGTTTATAAGTTTATCATGACTTATAAACATATAAGTCATGATAAACTGATATTGTTTTTTCATATGTGACTGTGGGACCAATGGAAACTGTTGATAACCCTCAAGCCCATTTGCACTTTGTGCAGAATCTGGAGAAGGGTTGAATTGTGGATGATGTATAGTTAGGAACAGCCTGTCCCCATACTGATTCGCTCTAAGGGAATGCTTTCCCATTCATTTTACAAAACAAACAAAAATTAAGGTAAAGAAGGCAATCTCACAATAAATGGTACTATGTAAGAGATCGTAATTAAGAAGTGAGACAGTGTTTTTAAAAATACATTTAAAAAACTACTTAATTTGAGGGAGACAATCTAAGCCACAGCGACTTGCATGCTTTACATTTATAAAGCAGGAAAGTTACTGACGTAATTCAGGTTAAATACCTTGTTCAAAGATATAATGACAGTACCTTAAACCCATCTGAACCTTAAATCTATGTGTTATGAGCACATTTTCCTAACCATTGCCTCCCCAATGTGTAATAATGAAGACTGCCTATGAAAATACATGATTAGCTTGTCTCCTAACTTGCCATGAAGAGAACACCCCTCAGAAGTTTATTGGGTCTCATACTGGAGATAAAACTGTCTGAGGAATTATTTTACAGCCCAATATAACATTTAAAAACATAGTAAGGTGCATCTACTTTGTGGACTGAACATGTAGCATTCTTCTGGTCTTATTCAAAGTTTTTGTTGACTCTGTGCTGGATTTACTTTGCTTGTATCAGCTGGATAGAAGTGGCTTGGTTTTGTCTCGATAGCTACAGCCCACATACCTCCCCCGTACTGTCACTCAACACAACACCTGAATGTGTAGGAGGGGTTAATGTATCATGAAATTACCGGTTTGACTGATCCTTGCTGGGCCAGAATCATTAATGACGAGGTGTAAAAAATGTTCAAATGGAGAATGGTTAAACCAAGTACAGCTGACATAACAGCAGTCATTAAAATCAGTCCTGGTGATTGTGTTCAGGTGTGGCAACTGATTATTTCACAGCCCATAAATGAATCTCTGGCAAGATGCCAAAAATAATCCCTTCCCCATTTGCATTTTCATTTTTGAGTTAACAGTGCTTTATTTTAAAAAAAACTTTAAAAAATGACAATTCACTGTGGAAACACCATATTGCGAGCCGTCATTTCATTTCCAACCTAGTATGTGTTTGCATACTTGGTAATTATACTGCACAAAATCCTGTTGTAGCAGTTCAATCATTAGTTAATTATACCAAATTAAGTTCTAAAATGGATAGCAATCATTCAATAGAAAGAAAGGAATATAAATCCCAGTGTGCATGTCAATCAACTACTTACTTTATTGTATGGACACATGCATTAAAAGGAACAACTAAATTCCTACAACTTTCAAATAATTCAGAAGTCAAAAAATTTCTCCCCACATAAAATGAAAAATCTAGTTATTTTCAAGTGTGGCTTTTTGACTGCATGTTAAGTCAGGAGCCACTTGTTTACTATTCCACAGTAATACAGCCATAAAGGTTTGGCAGTGCCAGTGTGTTCTAAATACACTTTGCGGCTTTGGGGTTATGCGAAGTTCAGATAGACGTTGCCACATTTAAGTAAATAAGTGCCAACTTTTCACATATCTTTTCTTGTGTGCTGGCGCAAACATACGAGGGAGAAGAAGTTTGCCGACCTTGGGTTTGGACAGAGTGATGTCATAAAGGAAAGACTACCAATCCATGAGAACGGAAAGTGCCTCAGCATCCCAGTTTACCTAAAGTTTCATTTGAAGAAGCCAAAAACGTTCAACATAGCACAGCAAGTGATGATAATTTGCATTAATGAGCTACCATCTTCTGGGACAACGTCAATCCATCATAACCTAGGGAAATTAAATGCTGGGGAAGAGCAACAAAGATTCCATAAATAAGTTGTTTTATTTTTCCCTTTTATAGAGTATTATGTATATCATTTTTTAAACACAGCCAGGGGAATTGTCAAATACTGTACACATTACAACATACTGTAATCTCAGTGCATTTGCTTCTAACACAGCACAGAATGTCTATTTAGCTTGATGAACATGCCTTCATTGTTTTTGTTTGTTTGTTTATAAGACTTAAACATGTTATAAAATCATTCACAATACCACATAGCAGTCTAATAATGTAAACACGTTTCTTTAACATAAAAAAGAAATCACAAAATTGTGTTCGTACATGCTGTGAGCATGATCTGTCTCTGTATTAATATACAGTGTATTTAGATGACCTCAAACTTGTGTGCATTGCAAATATGTTGTCTCATAAAATTATAAATGGAGCTACATTTTGAGTACTGGAACATTTAAAAATGCGAAAGCATAAATTACAATTTTCCCAGATAACCCTTTTTGAGAGGTTTGAGGAAGCATCTATACTTCATAGACTAGGTCAGGCCAGTGTATTGCAGGTTAACTTGCCTTGAAAAGGTGTGTTCCAACATATTAAAAGAAGATTACAGTCCAGCTGTTCCTCCTTTAAAAGTAGTGATGCAAACACAACTTCCAAATAAAAAATGATGACAAGCATACTGTGGTTCTCTCAGAGCAAAGAACACAGAACCCTTAAAACCAGCTTAGAAACCACGTCAGATACAAGCAGACACAGGTATACCTTTAGCAGCCAAGATGGTGAATGTTAGAGAACATGTTTTTGCCCCATCCCCCCTCCTATTGACATCCCACAAAAAATGTGCTTGTGTGGGTGGCAGTCACATTGATTGCAACTGACATGCTCACAATTGTCAGTGTGCACAGCAGAAACCACTGAACGCTCCTTGAATCTTTTGCCATCAATACAGCACTGACTTCTTGCTTGGAGGCTGGCCTTACTCTGGCTAAACTATCCCACAAGCCAAAACCGATCGGCAGTTATGGTCTGTTCTTCCAATTTAGACCCAGGGTTTCAACAGCACACCTTCTACATTCATCATATTGCCATAATGGTCATTAAAATGTTCAGTTTTTTTTTTATTTGCTACCAGTAACTACAATGTGTGACTACGCCCACTACAATCACCATCAGATTGGAATGGAAGCACAGAAGAGGAAAGGCTGCCAACAGACAGCTCTCTTAAGTTCAGTGTCACCAATTTTTTTTTTCTTTTAGAGCTCTGGTGATAGCCATAGCTAGAGCAGAGGAAAGAGGAAAGACTAAATACAAATCAGTATTAAAACAAGATTACGAAATTATGATTAGAGCAAGATTACGAAATTATGATTAGAGGGTACGTTTAAAGGATTTAAATTTAATTTAATTTCATCTCAAGATTATATTTTTAAAAGTAAGCAAAACAAACAGTTTAAATTATTAATAATTATGGAAATTGTACAACAGAGGGGGTAATACTGGAAGAAGTGGATTCCAGGGCCAAAAATCACAGCTTAAGAGTCCATTTCACAACAGCTATAAAATAAGGCATACATTCAAGTTGAGGACACTTTTCTGCATAAAACACATCTGCCAACGCACTCAGTGAAAATAAATCCTTCATATTCTTTAATGGGATGACAGGGGAGTCCTGCTCTTGCATATTTTGGAAATTGAGCTTTTGCATTTCATGGAAGCAATGCTGACAAATGAGTCAAGCACGCGCACACACACACACACACACCCTTCCTAAAACAAACATGAAAAAGTCCACAATACAGCACAATGCAACATTCTAAAGAAAAACATGTACCCCGCTTTTCTCTGAAGCAAACGTAGAATGACTCCCCTGGTGCATCTGTGCGAAGCGAGCAAATAACTTCATACCAACGGAACCCAAAGTGCAGGTCCACTTCATTTCTTAATGTACATCAACACGGAAAAAAAAGATTACTGAAGGCAGGGATTAAGGGATTATCCTTCATTAGAATTCTTGAATATGTTTGCTTTTACCCCCCAGCTGTGTTAACAGGATGCATTTACTGACCCTATGTCCTTTGTCTCACAAGTAATGACTGCAGAAGCACAATTCACGAGTAACTAAGCACCTTAGTGAACACTATCCATACAGCATTCAGTATCCAAAACAAAATGGAAAATGAGGTACAAGTCCAGCTTATATCAAGACTACACCACGACACTAATAGTTTCTATGTTAATAAAATAATATCAAAAATAATCATTCTGATTTTATTCACTCCGCTCTGCTGAGATAACATCCACTGAGTGACTAAACTTAGATATTGTAAAAGTGTCGCTACATCTGTGTCATCACTGCATTTTGCCTAAAACAAATAATAATAATAATAATAATACTAAGAATAATAATTATTATAATAATAAAGAGCACACAGCTACAATTTGTGCGCCACTAGGGTAAAAATTTGTTAAGGGAACTTTAGGAACATTGATGCGTCTGGTTTCATACACATGGTCCAATGCCATAGGGAAGGTTTCCACTTATGAGACTGTTCATGGAAACACAGATAGAGCAGCAGTGTTGTTCATGGGTCACGTCCTTAAGAGACATCAGTAAACCGGCAGCACACCTTCAGCATTCACAGACGCTGCCCGTTTTGTTCTTAGTTTTGCTGTTGTCGTTTTCTGACATCTACACCAGATGTACATGGGGTTTGTGTTTTGTCTGGCAGTCCCAGTCTGTACTGGGGGGGCAGCTATCTCCCGATTCACAGTCCGCCTCCCGGAAATACCTCTCGAACTTGTCCAGGTAGACAGGGCGCTGGGGCAGCAGGAAGTAGTGGGTGGTGCTGGCCTTTTTCCCGTTCTCGATTATGGGCAGGATGCATGGCGTGCGGGTGGTGGGCGAGCCCTCGCTGTTCTGCCTCTGCAGGCCCCTGCTGACGTACTTTGGGTTGGGGGCGAAGCTCTGTGTGGGCGGCATCAAGGGGAGGCTCTTGGGACTGGGGGTGCATGAGCTGCTGCCACCGCAGGACAGGGGCTCCCTGGGGGGAACCTTGGGGGGCCTGTCCTCGTCGCTGTAGCCCCCCGACGTCACTTCGGCGGACCAGCGGCGGTAGTCCGCAGCCTTGAGGGGGCGCGGCGGGATGGGTACGCGGGGAGGGACCTCCGGTTTGTCCTGGGAGTGGGCGCCGTGGTGGTGGCAGGACAGTCGAAGGACGGAGGGCTTGTTGAAGGAGCCGGCGGGGCCGGAGTGGGAGCGTCGCAGCTTCCGCTGGGGGCGGTCCAGCTGCCTAGGGCAGTCTCTGGGGGTGGGCTCCTTCTGTTGTCCCCCCCTGTGTGGTGTCTGCTGCACCTCGCTGTGCTCCAGCGGGGGCTGCTGGGGCTGCTGCGGCTGCTGCGGCTGCTGCTGCGGCTGCTGTTCCCGGACAATCGGACCCTCGAAGTAGGCATAGTTAATCTGACCGCAGCCCCTGAAACTGCGCCTACTGGGGGTCCCGTAGCGGAAGGCCAGCGGTTTGGGGCAGGGCTCGCGGACCAGGCGCTGGCTCTCGTCCGCGCTGGTGGTGAAGAACTCCACCTCGTTGTCCACCGCCTCGTCCGAAGACAGGTCCGCGGATCCGGGGAGGGGAGGTAGGGGCTTGGTGCTCCGGCTGGGGGTCTGCGGCGGGGTGCGCTCGTACACCGACAGTCTCTGGAAAGAAGGGACCACCTGGTCACCTTCGGGGGAGCCGGGCATGCAGGACTCCGTGCAGGCGGACAGTATGAGCTGGGACGGCCGCGATTTCTTGGGAGGCAAACGCTGAGCGCCAGGGCTGTGCATGGAATGTGGTTGAGACACTTGTCCTGTAGAAACACCGGGACGGAAATCATTGCTTAGAAAACACTTTAAAAGGAACCATTAAAATCCATTAATTGTAACAATTTAATTTTAGATCAGGACCTGCATGCACGACTGCACATTTGAATCGTTTAGACGGAGACTTGCTGAGTACAAATTTCAGAAGTTTCAGAAGTATAGCAATGTGCTTCCTCTGTTTTGGAGTCACCTGGGCCACTGCATTAGAAAAAACACACTTATGAAGATACTAACGTACCACTAGAGAGAACTTCAGGATTACAGGATACAAAACCACGAAACAGAAGTCCCATTTCTCTCATTCATGATTCCGATATCTTCAGCCGCCACCGAGAGATAATTTCCGGAAATTGGTTATCAGAAGGGAAGCGGCAATCTCAGAGCTTCCCATAACCTTCTGAGTTTCTGAAGAAACATCCGCCACAGCCTTTGGGAACAGAGAGTGAGCACACTGATATGCTCAACTTCCCTCTCACCACTCATGAACCCTGTACGGACTGGCTCTCAAACCAACCTCACCGAGTCCTCAAATCGACACGCCAGATAACCGGTCAAATTCCCTCAAGCAAAGGAGTGTAAAATCACCGTGAACAAAATTACTGAAAATAACTCAAAAACAGTACTGAACAATAAGGGAATATATTTAACATTCAGTTTATCCAAGAAATAAACACATAATACCACTTCAAAGAGGAGTATGGTGAATTTAACCTGCACTTAATCTCAACATTTACGAGACCTTCCCAGCAGTTTATATCAGCAAACTTGAGACTACACCCTAAAAAATACAAACATCCAGGTTTAAAAAAAAAGATGTAAAGGCTCAGAAATAAGCACCGATGTGTGACACACTAAACCCTCGGAACACCGCTGTCACTAGTGATCCTGCACCATTATCTGGGGGCTACGACCTGAAACCAGCCACCCAGTAAGAACGACAACGCCTATCATCATTTCAGCAGAACACTCACAGGGCTATATTTAGAGCAGGACAGGAGAGCCAATCCCCTTCCTGCCTTCCCTCAGTCTGGCCCTGTCGAAACGGAACACGGTGTAGCCCACAAAACAGAACACCCATTAATTTAAAACTTGGCCATAAAGAACTATCATTAAATTGCGTGTTTTTTTTAATGCAGCAGTTATGGTATGAAACATAAGCATTATTGCTGCGCTCAGTTGCAGGAGCTGTATGCTCATTAACTCTAAGTGTGTGTACCTAGCAACACAGAACCTCAACAAGGCTGCCCGTGTTGAATAGGGCTAGCATACTTTGAGACCCAAAAACACATGTAATGCTTGTTGGGGACAGTGAGACAGTTTTAAATTTAGTTTAGTGTATGAATATTGAATGGAACAATTTTACCACATTAAACCACCGCTTGGAGATAATGCTAAGAGTTTTTGCTCATCAGTATTCATGTTTGCTGGCAGAGGGAGATCAGAGGCTTTGAAAGCGAAAAATAAAATCCATTTCAATGTACTTACTATTACTAATTATGAAGCAACTGTTTACCAATTCATTGGATTTTGAAAATCCTGCCTTTGCACATCTTGCAACTGAAGTCTGTTGATAAGATCCCTTCATCAACATCCTCACGAGCATTATTCCCATTCATAAAATATAACAGTGTCATGTGCCGCCAACCTGTATTTGCCAAATGTTACCACGACAAATGTATTCTTCGTCACCATCATCGTCATCATCATCATCATCACAATCACCATCATCATTCTGATCATACTCACTCTCAAAGCCTGCAGAGACAGGGACTTGCTGCTGTGCTTTCAGGTTGTAATCCATGGTTGGTGCATCAAGGCTAAAATACAAGCTGAAACACAGCACACACTCAATTTTTCACATCAAGTGAAAGAATGGCTTCCCACTAACAAACCATTAAAACAATATTATAACAGCAACAAGTGTAATTGTCTCAGTGAAGTGTGCATCAGTTGAGCAGACTAGGTAAATCAGTGCATATATTTACAATGGGCTGGACCATGTGTAAACAAAAAGTTTGATTCTTAAAATGTACAAAATCACGACTTAAAAATTTGAAAACCCATCATGTCAACTTCGAACTCTGGATAAAGCCAACTGTATAAAACCTAGATGGATAGTTTTATCTGGATTAAATAAATATTATGCACATATTGTGCACTTACTTGTTGAGGTCATGATGCTGCTCCCAGAAAGGCTTTGTGGTGGCCATGGTGAGGCCGTGTGAGAAGGCACTCTTCAGGGCCTCTGGGATCTCCCGTGCACGCAGGCCTGCTGTGGACATAATCCAGCTGCTGTTTGGTCGCATTCAAACCGAGAAGCTCCTCGCTGGCCTAGCTGGCATACCTGCAACACAACGGCAGATTTGGGAACAAGGGGGTGAGAACTCCGCACTGGCCTGGAGGTGGCGGTCACCAGAAATTTCTCCCAAATAGTTGGGGAGGGGGGACATAAAACTCTCAAAACACACTCTCCAGCACTTCTGGCAGCATGAGGGTTTTAAAAACCATGGCCCCAACACCACCCCACCCCCTCCCCCATCACACCCCAGTCCTTGTACCTCCTATTCTTTGAAGTGAGCACTAAGCAAGACTGAATACATTTTCACTTGTTTGAAGCCTGCTAGTTCCACAGCCTCCAGGGGTCATTGGCAGGGAGGCCCCAGTGACCTCCCCCTTCTCTCCCCTCCCTTTGCAGCGCTGCCAGGCTTCCCTCGTCAGTAATTACAGAGCCACAGCCTTCCGCCACAGACCTCAATCTCGCCTTTCAACAGGACGATTGTGTAACATTCTCTCTGGCTCCAATCACTCTGGAATGACAAACTTTCAGTTTGACAGCACTTAGACACTCACACCCCAGCCAGCCCTCTGGAGAGAATGCTCCCAAATCAAACTGAATGTTCTCTTAGTTACCACACACAAAAGGTACATACAGAGAACACCATCAAGAAATCTCCAAGCCTTTTAATGACTGAAACGGAGTGTAATGCACTGCAAAAGGCAGAAAATAAATATCAGTGGAAAAACTTCACAATGGCATTGCGAATCGATATTGTGAAACACCAGCAAGAATAAGTCACACAGAAAACCTACATATGTAAATCAACTGAAAGCATCAGAAAGTACAGCTCTACTCAAACAGCTGTGTTGACATAAAAAGGTAGGCCTACTTATTGATTAAAAAGGCAAAATAAATATTGAAATTCCAACTTCACTCAATTGGAACTAACAGGTAAAAAGGGAACCAGAGGGTGGAGAATCCAATGTCAACAGGATAAGTGCTGACAGCTACACTTGATCTGAACAGGACAGTGTGTCCCCAACAGCTAAACAACAAACTGCTGTTTTTCTTTTTGCCAGAGAAATTCCTGTTGTTGAAAAATTTCCCTATTTTTTGTAAACAATGTCTCAGGTTACCCTGAAGGTCTTCACAAAATGTGTTCTGCACAAACTTGAAATGTGACAGCAAGCACCTGACCTGTTTTTCCCCCAACCAGCTAAATGTGTAATTTTTTTATGCAAAAGGCTTCTGAGTAGTCAGACTTGGCCACTAAAAACACATGTTTTTGTGCTTAATCTTTTAATTTTAATATTGTAGATGACCTCAACTTAATATATTACATGTGCTGAACTGAGTAGCCTTTAGGTGTCTTCTAAAACTACATAAACTCAATAGCAGTCGAGGGTTTCTCTAGTGATGTTCTATCTTGTGGGGTAATGCTAAAAATGAAAATGATAAGTCTAATTGTACAATATATTAAATAAGATTCCAGACTGCGGCTATAATTTGTGTTTTTTTTTGCCAAGAAATGTTTGTGTGCAGACATGCCTGTTTCTTAAATCTATTTGACTTAAGCTCATTTCCAATAGCCTCCTTATAACCCTTGCTACATTGGGAGACAAGTGTGTTACATGAGAGCCGCTCCAACTATTTCATTAATAAATCTCCTAAATCTTGTTGTGGGTTTCAGTTACAAAAATGGGCAAGGGATACTGCCTCACTTCAAGCAGACCTTTATGAAATGGAAGAAACCAACAATAATTAATTCTACCGGCAAATAACTCCATGTGGCATGAATGGATCCACTTTCGAGAATGAATGGGTCTTTGTATCCCCCCTTCTTTAAAAGAAAGCCCTCGCATTTTCGAATTCTGAGAGAACTCTCCCATGAGGTCAGAGCCAGGATACGCCACAGCGAAGGAGATGGCCGAGGTAGGGAACGGAGGAAGGGGACGGAGGAGAGAAACAAAAAAGACGACTATGACGAAGACAGCGTTGGCAAGAGGTGCTTTGGATGAAACAACTGTGAAAAGCGGTGCCCATTGGTCGAGGCCGTAATCCCCGAAAACAGAGCCATCCATTTATGTCGGGCTACGGCCCTCCACCCTGCACCAAGCCTGACCGATCCATGGCGCGACAAGCCCGCGCACAATGCGCCATTCATCCAGGCTTTCCCTTACTCTCGCAACAGGTGCAAACACTCCATCTCCGTGACCCAGGAAGATTTTCTACTTCGGGCCCGTACAATTTACCTTGTAATCAAATTATTAGAGCATGCACGGCACGCCACGCCAGCCCAACGAACCTTGCACACTGCCGGTTCAAATCAATTTGTGAAGAGCAGTGTCATTTACTCTTATAGCAGGCGCTCAGGTACGGCACTAAGGTCGGAATACAATGCATATTGACATTTTGTTTCAGTATGCAAAAAAAAAAACAGCGTGCAAGAAAGAGTGTCTTTTTAAATCGTATGGCTTTTTACATTATATTGCTTCACATTTTATAACGCAATCGGTAGGCCTACGCGTTAATTGAAAGGCATTGGGAAATTTATTTGTTTCCTAATTCAGTTATTTCAATTAAATAACTACTACGCTTAGCCTATATTATTTCAGTTATCAAACACATTGAAATGCTGCAATGTGCATTGATTGCAATGCCAATACATGACATCCAGCTTCCATTTACAACATCTGCATGGCAGCAATGTTTAAAGGATAAGGAATAAATGCAATAGCCTACCTGTCGGCTTACGTGTAATGCTGGTCCATGCACTGATAGCTCATTAAGTGATGTAGGCCACCATAATAGTCGCGACTATGGCTAAATATTTACAGTCACATTAAAGCATTTAGCAGACATTCTTATCAGATGGATTTACATCAGCAGTCACAACTATGGCAGGATTAATACTTCCCAGATATTATATTAACCTTGTATATTGTCCTAAGTAATGCCTTTCGATAACAAAAGTGTTCCGAGTAGCTCTTTTAAAATAGCATACGTGAAAAGAGGAAGAAAAATGCTCACTCCTACTTTCACACCCCACAGCGGTTTCCAAGCAACTACACCAGCTCTACCTGTGCTGCAAGGGCAGCGTAGCGCGCAACTCCCACCCCCACCGGGAGTGCTCGGTGTAGGTGACTCAGACGCGAGTCATTTTTCTTCTAGCAATCCATACCAGTGATAAGCGAATGATGAAATGAGGGCAGAGAGTTTCTTCAACATTAGAAAAAATAAAATGGAAAAATAATGAACGCGAAGAATATACAAGCGCAATTCCGTCATTAGAGAAGTATGACTGGCCTAGCAGTTCAGCTATGATATATACTTCCGAACTCAAAACTATAACTATTTACGTTAAGCTTGTTTTATGATTAAAAAAATATTAATGAAACATTCTGTGAATTAAACAGTTTTCAATAAAAAACAAACTTTGTTTGAACTTCTAAAATGTGAATCTTAACTAAAAATAGTTTGGTATAATTCACTTCATATTCTTAGTCAATAGTTACCAACTGTATGCAGCTCTGTTCAGCTCTTCCTTCTTATTTGATTGCCGTCAATTACAACGTAATGACTAGTGTATCATAAACCCACTGTCGTCATCCGCACACATGGAAAACCAAGACTGTAATTGCTCACCTTTTAAATATTGCAGTAATCGTTGTTCTCTCAATAGTCCTGGTGTTTATTTCATGCCCTAGCAGATCCTTTGTTTTGCCGGATAAAGTTGAAGTATATCCTGTCAGTACTGTTACCCAACTATTGTGTGTAAGCAGTAATACGTAGTTTACTGTCAAACCCCAGCGCCTGTTTTGCGGAAAACATTCACATTGAAACAAATCGTGTGCTCTTTATAAGCACAACCCAAAGGCTGGGTGTAGCTCCGCCCTCACTCTTAAAGACGCAGAGTCCCTTTCGAAATGAGCTTTCGACACGGTCCTAATGGAGGACTCATCGACATGGTCCTAATGGTCATCACAGTTGTTTTGAAATTATTTGTTTTTAGTTCCGCCTTCATTGTAAAGGTTCGTTTTGCCCCCTCTCTGTGTAGACATCTTACAATTTTTAACACATATTGTAACCATTGTTTATGTTATATGAGAAAAGTAGTCATGCTGTAGCTTACATGTTTGCCAATGCATTGTAATTGGTCAGCAGACTGCTTGCAATTGAACAGCAAACTGGTAAACGGAAATATATTGTCCTCAAACTCAATGGAAACAATATTTTCTCTAATGATTTATTATTAGTTTTAAATCCAACCTCACATAGCAATATGCAGTGCCTTTAATTGGTTGATGAAATGTGCATAGCTGTGTGCACAAAGTAAGCATGCAGTTGCAACAGCATTAGATCAGTCAAATATTACGACCCCCCCCCCCCCCCCCCCAGGTCTTCGCCTTGAACAAGCAGTTAAGCAATGCTGCTTAAAACCAAGCTAGTGTCAGCTCAGGGACCTGGAAAACTACAAACTCCATTGAGTTTGTTCAGCTCTGCACAGATTTTTCTTTCTTTTTTTTTTTTGAACTCTTTCTTTGCCAGGGGGCTCATTTCTTTTCAAGCCAACAAGGCTACAGGGGACTGATTAATTTGTTTTTGCTTTTGAATCAAGCATCAAATTTTATTGTTTTATTTTGTGCTTTATTGGTGGGGACATCCATGTGAATCTGGATTTTTAAAAGCACAAGAGTGTGAATAAACATTTCATAATTTCACTGAATATCCTGAGACAAACCAAATATTAAACCGCAAATATGTACTCAAACAGGGTTCATTTATCATTTAACAAACAATATTAAGTTTGAATATAAAATGTAGGCTTTTAAGAATAGATTATTCTCAGTGGTTCATGTATATTTAGTGATGTATTTGTTTGTAAATGTAATTGTGCCTCAGTCATGTAAACATCCAGTATTTAAAAAGAGAAATACAACCTTAAAACATCTGATTTGCGTTCCACCACACAAATATGCGCTGATCAAACCAGCTTAAAAACTGACCATGCTTGGAAACATCTGATTTTTGTGAACAAAAACATCCCAAGAGTCACACACAGCTCACATTAAAAATGAGAGGTATGAAGAGAACACAGTTTTGTGGTTTTGCAAGGTCCGATTTAGAAACAGTCTTGGCCTCATTCTAAATGACCTTATCATTGTAAATTTAAGCCCTGGAAGAGAGGGGGGGGGGGGTCTGGCTCTATGTAATCCCCCATTATAATTGCATTTCTCACGTTCCACATGGCCAGTTGTAGCTGGCAGGAAGTGTGGGCCTGTTCTTGCATGTGAGTATGTGTGGGTGTGTGTGTAGTGTGTGTACAGTATATGTAGGAGCATATGAGAAGGTGTGTGTGTGTGTGTGTGTGTGTACAGTATATGTAGGAGTGTATGAGAAGGTGTGTGTGATGTGTGTGGGTGTGTGTGTGTGTGTGTAGCCTTCAATTGCTGCTCATACAGTGATAATGTGTAGACATTATGCGTTCTGAGAAGACAAGGAATAGATATGTGGGCTGGTCAGCACTCAGACTACTGCCGAATGAAAGAAACTCGCCTGTGAACTTTCTTCCGCTGTGAGAGCAGCCCCTCCCTCCTGCTGGGCTGACGTGTCACCAGCGAGCACAGGAACTGCCATATAAGGTCTGGTAGAGAGCACGCAGTCAGATTGGACTGGGAGGCGTAGTCCAACACACTTTGATTCTGCACCTGCTGGAACGGAGGGACCAAATTCAAAACAGCTGCCATTTACTTAAAAATTAAATTCCTCCCGTTGATATGAACGTGATAAAACAGAGATATACAGAGGTATTACACACATATGTGGTGTATATTCTTTTCATGAACAGAAGCACGTATAAAACATAGCCTGTATTATGGGTGATTCCACCGCCTCAGATTTTTAACACATGACAAGTAAACAATTACGCAACACAAGAACTCATCCTTGGCCAGTGCATAAGTTCTTTAGAAATTTAGATCGATTTCTTTCAATGACACTGATCAAGCGGTTACATCATAATTCCAGCCTACAGGGGTGGAGCAAGTGAAATGTCTCATAATAAGAAAGTCATCAGTGTGAAAAATTCAGTCCAACTAACAGTAAGCCTGTTTGATGCAACTTCACCAGAATTACATGTTTCATCATTAACATCTTATCAAAGATATGATGCACAATAGCTATTATGTGTCTCTGAGACACAGTCTCAACACATTTTATGCATCTTGAGATTTTTCTTCTTCTTTTCAATTAGGGCGTACATATAAAAGGAGTTTGGTAAAAAAATTTTTAAAAAAGATTTAGTTTATGTTTGACAAATATTATGTGTACCACAGAGTAATCAAACTTGTGTATTATAATTTGTCCAGTGACTTGTTTCATGGAGCTCCGACACCACCCTGCAGTGCTGCGTTGCAGGAACAACAGGAACAATGGCCTGTAGATCTGGGAGCTGTGGGGGCTGAGCTGTGGTGGGCCGAACTCCCACAGGGGGGTCGAGTCACTTCCTGCCCCTCGGCCTCTGTCCCACACAGCTGCTGGTGCCATGCACACAATCCCCCCTCAACCCCCCCTCCCCCCCCCACCCCCTTCCCACCTCCAAGGCATGTAATGGATTGTTCCAGATGGAATCTCTCAGGCATTTACAAGAAAAAAAGAGAGATTTTTCCAGAATTGTGTCAATGTTTTTGTTGTTTCCTGATGGAAATATAACATGCTGCATCTGCGAAGAATACGGTACTGTATTTCAGAATAGTATACGGTGAAATATCAAAGTCAAATTACAAAGAAAAATAAGCATTATAGCCAATAGTACATTGCTGCCAAAATACACATGGACATAGGCAAACTGGCATAAACATGGCATAGTATAGAAACTGTAAGATCTGTAATAAATGTAGTTTTTACTTATAGATATATATTTAGTTATTGTTTCAGATTACAAAACACAAAAAGGGCTATGCTAACTGAGAGAAAAACAATAAAACAGTGAGAACCTGGAGCAAGAGCTCATTCTGAGGCAATGTGTTTAGATACACTGGAAGATGAAAAACATGTTTCTGGCTTGGAAAAATAAAATAGTTCCCATGGCAACATAATGTAATGTTATTTCTTCAAATAAAGGAAAAGGGCAAGCCTAGATACACCTCATGAAACATATTTATGATCAAAAATATTTTGATCATAAATATACACCAATAATGGCTTACTGACAAAACACATTTATGCCACTTGCTCTCCATGCTTATAGATGAATTATTCATAAGAAACCTATAAGCCTTCTTTTGAGTGCAGACACCAACCCTACAATTGCACAAAATATTCTGAAATCACATTAAATCAGAAGAATAACATTAACTGCAATGTGTTGAAGCGCATTCTGGAAAGCTGTTTAACAGTTCGAAGTGAAAACTGAAGTGATTCAGTGTCTAAAATTGAGGCTCTGTATCAGAGGGCATTAGCTGAACCTTGAATAGAAGTGCTTAAAAAATGGTAGTTATCTTTTCATTCGTTTGGGACAATTTAAATCATTGAAGTCTTCCTTTTGTCTATTGAAGTATCACACATTACCACTACAAGCAACTACACTTCCCAAGTCTTGTCCTTTTCTTCAAAAATAAAATGATAAACCCCAGGATTTCAAAATGAACATAACGTTCCGCTGTTTCTCAGTGCTATGGTGTGGTATAAGACTATGGTTACATTTCATCACTTTGTAATAATTTTATATTTGATAACTTAAATGCTACCAAAGTCTGAAGTGCAGAAGAATAGGCAAAGAACATGCCGCAAGGTGACGAGTTGCGTTTAGACTGCAGCTTATACACACTCCAGACAGTCTCTGCAAAGTGCATCATATGATTAGCTCATTACAGAACCTGAAGGGGACATGTCTAATGTTGAAACCAAATGGTGGTAAACATGTGACAGGAAATGGCGGTTGGGAATAGAAGGGGGAGGTGTATGTGTGTGAGTTGGGGGGGGTGGGGGGTGCTTTGTGTGTACAAGGTGGGGGACTGACCTATGTGCTCAGCCACAAAGATAAACACATTCCCCTTGAATGTCTGCCAATTAAATTATAATGTTCATCAGCATCATTTAAATGGAAACATTGATATTAAGAAATGCTTTTGTCATTTTTAAGAGCATTTTTGAGAAAATATGCCGCGTAAATATGTGGTAAAATGTGTTCTTTAATATTAGGAGCAAAGTTGCATCTGTTCTGTCAACTCACTGTGTATCAGAATGTCGGTCCAAATCAGAAACATGTCCATGCGTTCAATCTAAACCACCTTCAGGACTTGTGCTTTTCAAACTAACACTTTACAATAAAATGTGCCCTAGATGCACTGGAACAAGATTAATTAGGGTTTAAAATGTTTTTTGATTTATTCTTTTTTTTTTTTGATAAAATAATACTTCCCTTTGAGATGACACGACAATTTAATTGAATCAAATATACCTCTCATATACTGAAACCCTTTAGCCTTAGACTTTTAGACTTTAGAGTTCATTGTCAACATTAGTTGTGAATTTGTTTTTCAGCTTCACGTTACAACGTGCATACATTAAAACCATAGACAATCACCACTCACATTTAAATCTTATTCAACATTTAGATGAGATTACATAAGAATTCCTCATATGTTCAGAATTCCATACTATAAAGTATCACACATCCTTGTTGCACATCCCCTGTACTAAATAATAAAGATAAAATACAGCATAAAAAAGCAGTTGTAAGTTGTGTTATTATATTACATCAGTAATTACCTGAATTCAATATGCAAACTGCATTTGGTATGAATATTTGAACATTCTTGGTTGCCTTTGGTTGTCTGTACCCTCTTCCTGATTCAAAATAAGAATATGAAGGATGAGAAATATCCCTTAAGATGCCTAGGGCATTTTTGTGGGTATACACAATGTACATATCATTAAATTGATTCTGTTGTTTGCCAATGATCTTGCATGCAAGATATGCAATTCTATTCTTTTCCTCAGAAAAGTTTGGAGAGTTTAATAATCACAAAAACTAACTAGCCAAACTGAGTTTATGAAAAAAAGTATAACACTTGCATTTACTTGCAAGTCAAAGTTGCTTGAGCATATAGTACATTCCTTTCTTCAACTTTGCAGATAGCTGAACTCCCCATACCATGTTTGAGAAGAAAAAAAAACAACTCTTGAATTTAATTGTGAGTTAAAGTTGAGGGCAACTGGTTTGAAATTGGGACATATTTTTTCCCCCAGTTTAGGCCATAAGCTTTTGAGCCAGGAGAAAAAGGCCCATCGTTCACAGATGCTGAAGGGTTAAAAAGCCTGTGACTGCTCTGAGAGTCGATGCGTATTCCAGCTTTTCCTGTGATACTGTGCGAGCCTTCAGGAGCCGGTATCCAGTTCCATTAATGTAGCAATCAATATAATCTAGAAGGAGAGCTGGTGCCTTCCCTGCCGGGGCCGGCCCCCTGGGTGCTGGGGTGAAACACCAGCAACACCAGGCACAGACACTCCCGAGCACTCATAACTAATAAAGATTTCAGATGTCCAGTCTAAAGACTAAACACAATACATCAAACAGGGGAGATAGGGGTTTTGAATCATTAAATGGGAAAATACATTTTTGCCTTTTCTGTGGTTCAATATCAAGGATTAAGTAAAAAAATTTAAAAACATTTTTCAGTGTTTCTCCAATATCTCTTAAAGGGCTTATTTCAGATACAACAATTGCTATTGAACAAAACATTTTTCCTTTTCATTCATACTCAAATAGGGCTTCAAGGATGTATTCATAAACAATGTAAAAAGGTTTTTATTGTATGAACTCCATGTCAAACATAAGGTAAGCACCTAATCAAAAGCACTGTAAAGCAATGGCTAATTTGCAATGGCTAATGGCTAAATGGCTAAAATTGAACATGAAATTAAAATGGCAGCCCTCAGTACCACACGGCAACAAGACGGCTGAGACACGCAGGCTGTTTTTAGGTTCGGTGTCCTGTTATGACCCTTGTTGTTTTCTCCTCTGTTGCAGCCTGTGCTTTGTGATGTATTTATTTTATTTTCCTTTCAACAGAGCACATTAATCAGGTGAAACTGATGGCTGCAGCAGTCCCGGTCTTGCTTTGGGCAGGTAATGCCTGTTTAATGCGCAGGGAGGATTGGGGCATATCTGATGAACCGGCGTGAATCAGGCAGAGAGCCGAATCCAGATTTTTCCACATCCTGGAGGGGCAGCTTGTGCCCCTGCATTCGTTTATCACAGTCACGCGCTCCCCTCTGCCATTGATTCGAGCACCCTCACAAAGACAAAGGGATACAAGGAAACAGGGGATTTGTTGAAAGTCACGCATTGGTCACCACTTGTGGAAAATAATAGAATAGCCACGGGGGAGGGGGTGGGGGGGGGGGGGTTGGTTTGGGGGCGGTGCAGGTTGGTGGTGGAGGTGGTGAGCTCCCATAAGCTCTGAGTCATCAAACTCCTTTTACTGAAAAGCACTAGGGATTTGATGCCCACCCCAAAGAAGTCCACCAGTCCCAATGTACAATCATTTAATAGCAGAGAAGCAGGGCACTGCAAACATAATGAGCATTGCACTCTGGTCGAGAAGTACACCATCCGCATGCTTACATTTTCTACTTCGGTTTGAGTCATTACTGCAATAAAGAAATACACAGAAGATAATTACCATGCATACTGTTGGGAGGATTGGGAGGATACACTATTGATAATACTGGTAATAAACTGGTATTGATTGCCAGTATTAGGAAGGTAAAAACCTTTAAGGAGCAAACAAGTTAAGGAGCAAGTTATAATGAAAAGAGTTACATCACCTTCACAAACACATCTTGGTAAGTTAACTTTTGGTGACAACTGAACTTGGCAAACAGTGGTTGTAAAGAAAACACAAACGCTCCATGAAAAAAGACTGGCTATTTGCCTGTGGCTGGTTGGCCCTGCAGGGAAGGGAGTATTTTGATTGGCTGGAAAGAGCGCATACTTGTACTCTCCTGAATCGACAACAGAAGCATGAGATGAGCTTTGCACTGTGAGCATTCCATATTCAGGATAAAAAGGGGACCAAGCACAAAAAAATATATACTCAATATTGCTTTCTTCCCAGTCAAGAGGGGCATCTGACACCAAACTTTTCAAATGAAAATAGAGCACGTACATTTTGTCCAAGCCTACATTCAAAGACAGTTTATATTCAAATCAGTTTCTATCATTTTACTTTAAAAGTTCAGAGTTTCAGATTTTATTTTTTTGAAAGCACTATACAATGACTTCAAAATAATAAACATATTAAAAAAATATGCTCAAAATTATAAATATTTGCATTGTCCAGGCTCCTCTTTCTCAAGGATTTCTTCCCCTGCATTTAGGTTCCACTTACATGCATGGTCTTAATAGAGAGCAGAAGTACTGTAAAGGTGAGGCTTCCCAAAGAGATGTAGGCTGTCCTAATGATGCCTACAATAGATGCATTTGTTAAAATTGCTGTTAGGAGAAGTGAAATTAAAGTGGCCACCGGACAGGCACTGCTAAGGGGCATTAAGCACACACAAAAGCCATTTATTTTAACTTTCTTTCCAGCCTTCTGCAAAGGAAGAGAGGCATTAACCACCCATTGGCCCTTTGCTGGCCTGCTGACAGGGCTTAAATCACCGTGGAGTCGCACCCTGTGCGGGAGTCTCGGGCCCCTGGTGTGCACAGGCGTGGGCGAGGGGCTGTTACTGAGCGCTCGGTGGTCACGACTCACCTCCGTCCCTTAAGGGCCTGTGACCTCCGAGCACACCAGTGAGCTCCATAATGTTTTTTACACAGGCGCATCGTTTACTTGATTTGGCTTGGTACTCCACAGTTTTTGACGTGTAATCAAACAATGTCACATGTGGTTAAAGAGCACATTCTCTGCTTTTATTTAAGGGTATTATTATTTTTAAAAAATATATATATAGATTTTCGGTTTCACCATGTAGAAATTACATTTTAAACAACCCTACCCCCCATTTCACAACACCATAATGTTTGGGACATATTAATGTTACATAAATGAAAGTAGTCATACAATACATTGTAATACATTGCTTTGAAGTCTGTGCCCCATATACATCACTAGGTACTGAGTGTGTTCTCTGGTAATGCTCTGCCAGGCCTGTACTGCAGCCATTATCAGTTTCAGCTTATTCTGGGGGCTAGTTGCCTTAAATTTTCTCTTTAGCATATGAAACACAATTGGATTCAGATTGGGTTACTTACTCAGCCAGTCAAGAATTTTGGAAGAATTGGAACTGTCTTTATTGATGATGTGACTGTTGATGACAGCAGCAGGATGAATTCTGAAGAGTACAGAAACATCTTCTTTCCTCAGATCCAAGCAAATGCCTTAAAACTCATTTGGCAGCACTTCACCTTGCAACAGGACAATGTCCCCAAACATGCTGCTAATGCAATCAAGGAGTCTTTCTGGGCCAAAAAGTGGGGTGTTCTTGACTGGCTAAGTTAACCACCCGACCTAAATCCAGTTAAACATGTGTTTCACTGGGCTGAAGACAAGACTGAAGGCAAAAATCCCCAGAAACAAACAGGAACTGAACGGAAGATGGCTGCAGTACGGGCCTGGCAGAGCATCACTGGGGAAGACACTCGGCCAGATTTAGCGCTCGTGCAGGGTGAAACCCCTCGAGAGGACGAGAGCTGATGACAAGCTTTGTTCACGGTTGCCCTGGCCTCTGTATTTGCCCTTGGTATTGCCCCAGTTCTCTAGAATATATAATAGGGCAAACGGCCTGGAATGATAATGAGATTACAGCATGGGCTCACGACTCTGTTAAAAGGCTTGTACTTATCAATCTTCCTCCTCCTCAGGCCCTCCTGACACGGCATAAAACATCAGTGCGCTGGTGGCTCTCCGCTCCAGAGCCTCAGTACTGTATATCAAAATCTTCACTACCCTGTCACAAGGAAGCTACTGGCCGTTTTTAGAGTTAAAGAGAAAACCTGTCGCAGAATTGCGAGCTCCATGCGCATTATAAGCAGATATGGTCTCCTATTAATTGCACGTAGCATGCTGATAGCTTGTAACACTGTGTAACATAAACCTACGTGGAGCATAGGCAGACAGAGCGTTTCTGCAAACACCTAGGAAGACATGTTTTAAGGCCATTGCTTCAGCCCAGGAGTAAAAACAACCCCACACATGGCACTGTAGAGGAGGAAACTCACCCTTCCATGAAGCGTGTCTTCATAAACACAGAGGTTTGCTGTCTGCGGCTGGAATGGCGCCAGATGCCATTACAAGCAGCCAGCCCTCGTTTAACCCTCTCACAGCCCTTCCATTCACACGCACACATAAGCAGGCCCGATGGCACACACGCAAACATGGAGACTGGCACAAATACAAACACACAATGACACGCATTCAATATAGCGCAAACTCACACATACAAAAGCACACAATGACACATATATACAAGCATGCACAATAACACATAGAACATTTCACAGTCATGCACACACACACACACACACACACACACACACACATCCCACAGTGGCACAAACTCTTTCACTTTTGCAGTTCCTGACATTCAGATTCATCGCAACCTAATTCCATGCAGACTTACGCAATACACAGTTCAAACCATTCAAGAATCACAAATGCATTTGTCAATCTTACTATAATCTTAAAATGAATAAATAACTAAACTGTTATGCGTGCACTCAAAGGACAGTAATAAATATCAAAGCAGAATTTTTAAACTCATTTTTTCAAAGATGTCAGAAGAAAGTAGAAAGAAGAATGTTTCTACTCCACAGAGCCGTTATCAGGGTCATCTAAGTATGTTTACCTTGTTATCAGCAGATCCATTAATCAAATAATGAGGTTCTTTGGATTCAATAACCCTGGCTTAAATATTAAAATGCATTTCCAAAAAACATCTGATGAGTTGAGAATGGGCTTGTGCAATCATAGTTTATTCAACCTTAAAAATTCTGCAAACATGTCTTGATCCTTCCATGAAACATGGCATGGACCAGTGCCCTGCCACAAAGCACTATGTAATTTTTACTACACGGCACAAACAACCTTTTTATTGTCTGAGGTATCTGAGTTCACACAATTACTGCTGACTGCATTGTTTCCTCCTCATAAAACCATGAAACATGGCAGGCAAGATGGACCTAAATGAAGAAGCCTTTTCAAGGAGAGCAACAGGTCCATCCTCCTTAATTTTTTGCTTTATTCAGAGAGGTAGAAAGCAGAGAGGGTAACAGACAGAGAAGGGATCCGAAGGCGGGGTGGGGGGTGGGCGGTGGCGGGGGATTGTGCATTTCCGTATGGCTCTGCCCTGCAGACTGCGCCACACTACTTGCTTTGTTTGGTTTTTTTTTTTTTTTGTTTTGGTTTTTTTTTTTTTTTTTGAAAACAGATAAGTACAATTTTTTCACCTTCGTATGAAGGCACAAATGTTGTGGAAGCAGGAGAACCTGATGGGGCAGCTGAGCAGCTCTGCTTTGTTGGTTTTAAGCGCTGCGGTGGCGCTTGGACACCCACTGCATTTTTTCCACTCTGTCACCTGCTTTGTTGTCAGGAGAGGAGCACCTTGGCAGGGCTGGCGGCCAGGTGACTCAGAGGAGCTGGGTGCCGCTGTCAATCTGCAACATCACGCGCGCACACACACACACACACACAAACACACACACGCGACCGATGCCTCATCAATTCAAATAACAGGGTGGGAAGGGGCGTGTGTGCATATGCGTGTGTCTCTATGTGTGTGCGCCTGTGTCAACATTAATCACCTGATTGTGAGCCGTTCCTGGTGCGTGTGTGTGTGAGTGAGTTTGCGCGTGTGCGCCCGTGCGTGCGTGTGTGTGTGTGCATATGCCTGTAACATTGTGATAGTGGGTTCAGTATTTGGCAGCACTTAATGATCTTTGCATAAACTGTATTGTGTTACTTTGGATTACTGCCCCACCTACAATTCTGCTTTCTCTTCACACATGTTCAGATGACAGTTCGGTGTTCCTATTCATCATTAATATGGTGTGGCACCGTTTGAATGGGATTAATCTGTCATCAGATAATGTCACATTTTCCGAAAAGATCTGTAAATTGCAAACCATGAAGTAATGTCTGATTACCAATAAGAATGACATGCATGGGATGGGACTGAAACAAAGGAATTGTACCTGAAATATGCAATACCAGTCAATTGTGTTAGTCTTTTCAGCTCAAATTCATCAGATTTAGATGGACTGTGAAGCCAGTTTTCAGTTGCACTGATGACCTAGGCAATCAAAGTAGGCAGAGAATGAAAGGAAATGAATTGCTAATCAGATATTGGGGGGTTCATAAGATAATTAAATGTATAAAGGTAGTTTTCCTGGCAGAATTACACCTAGTTAACAACCTGATTTACAGAGAACACCTGTTCTAATTCAATGCTCCCCTCAAGGTACTAGGGCAGAAGACTTTTTAAAAATTCGGTCTAGAAGGAAGAATGCCCTCTATTGGCCCACCAACACCTCTTCCAACATTAACTCATTATATCCCTCAAGAGGTGTCCCATCCTAACCAAGTACTAACCAAACACAAACCTGTTCAACGTCACACAGTTTGACACGAGAAGGTTGCAGGGTAATATGGCTGCTGAATAAAACTTCACCATCTGCTCCCGGGTGGCCAGACCTGACCTGATGGCTAGGTGAAGTGCAGCTTACTGTGAGTTCAAATCAAGCTTTAATCCACAAGCAGTGAGATTCAGGCATGAGAGGAAGTGTGTATGTGGGGGAGTGGGAGTCAACATCTGGGCCAGATGGATCTACACCATCCTACGGCACTGTGGCCACAATGACTGTGACCACAATTACACAATGAGAAAACCGTGTTACTGTACACAGGACTGCGGCAAAGAGCACACTAGACAGCAAATATGAACAAGGTGGGAGTTGTTCTTACTTCCTGTAAGGGAATGTAGCGCTGTAGTGATGTCCACTGGAGAGCCACAGTCTTTCATTTCAAACTTCATCCAACTTAAATGGTTCAGAAAGTCTGACAAACATATAGATTGATAAGCACCATCAAGTATTGTTTTCCAAAGCATATCTTTCCAATAGTTGGTGCAGGTGAATTGACCAACACAAAATTCTACAATTCACATAAATAACAGTACAAAAGAAATGGCCTCCTGACAAACGCATGCTGTGCCAATATTTAAAAAAAAAATTGTAAAGTGCTTTCATGTTACCAATGGACCTGATCACATTTATCAAATATCCAGGTGTAAGTAACAAAAGCCCATTGATGTTTCTATCATTTTTAGTTCAGCACATCTGCTAAAAGAAGTTGTCAACTAATATTTATATTCTAATTAATAGTCCTCCATTTTATACATTTAGCAGACACTCTTATTCAGAGAAGTTTATACACCTTAGTTCATTATTTCACACAATGTATTATAAATTTATTCAGCAGGATGTTTTACTGAAGAAATTCAAGCTCAATTGCCCAAGGGTACAACAGCAGATGTCCACTTAGGGGAAAAACCTATAACTTTGCAGTTGCAAGTTGTCCAACAATTACACAACCGATAATAAGCGTCGAACATCAAATATGTACCCTCCCAAGGATGAAGGAATTTGTCGGGAATCTTGCTGTATTTGCATTTGCATTCTTGAAACTGAATATAATGTGGCTGCCACAAACTTTCATACATCTGCTCTAGGTGGTATGCAATTATGCAGTTTGGAATGAGGCCATACATAAAATGAAACCGTGAATTAGCTGTTGTTCCTGGTGGCTTGGGTAGAGAGGCATCTTAAAAATCCTAAAAGTGTACTGCACTTCCAGGAATCGGGGTGGATGCGACTGGTTAAGGAGATTTTTAAAAAGTCTCGCCTGTATAACAATAGTTAAACTGACAGATTAAATCTACCAAGGATGTCACTATCTAGTTTGTAGGTAACCTGAGCTCCAGGTACACTTTTGCGGTAGGAAAATGGTGAGCGTTGTTGGGCTGAATTGCCTGTTCTCGTGATTATGTTATCTTATGTTATGTTCTGAGATTGGGTATCAGCAGGGGATGTCCTGGGATGGAGAGAATGAGACACAAATAGTAATTGAGAGAGTAATTGAACCAAATAGGAAAAAGTTTATTTATTTATTTATTTTTTTAAGCAGAGCCCTGGGCAAGGAAAAGCGACAGAGAGGAGTAAAGAAACTAAAGGGAGCAGAAAAAACATTAATTCATGGTAACAACAGGTTATGAATGGCAAGTGAAGTGGGGCCCAGAGAGTGAAAGGGGGTATTATTTCTGTTTGCCGGGGATACGGCAATGGAAGAAGGGGCAGCCCAATTACTCCTGGTCCCGGGCTTGAGTGAGGGCAGGAGGTTTGCAGGCCCCAGCGGGACGCCTTCCGCAGCCCATTGTAGGAGAGAGACCAGTGCATTAATCTCCCATAGAATCGCTGCCACTGAAAGAAAGAGAGGGACAGAGAGAGAGAGAGAGAGAGAGAGAGAAAGAGAGGGGAAGAGAAAGAGAGAGGGAGAGGGAGAGATTTTGGGAAGGGTGGAGGGGGAAGAGAAAGAGGGGGGGCACAATGAGATAGGGAGGGAGCAAAAGAGGGACCGAGAGACAGAAGGGAAAAAGAGAGAGCAGGAACAGTGAGACAAAGAAAGGGGGGAGAGAGTGAAAGAGGAAGAGAAAGAGAAACAACAATGGTTCTCTCTACTGGAGTCCTGGCTGGGAGTGGATATTTAGAGCCTCTATGAAGGAATGAACAGGAAATAAGGAAAAGGGCCAATGACAAAACCTTCGCTCGGCGCATACTATTTTCATCCACTCGCTTCCACATCTCCGGAAGAGTGATCTGAACTGAAGCCTGACCGTCAAACCCGAGTTAATTATCATCCAAATGGTCCTGATTTCCTCTCAACACAGCACAAACAGAAACACACCCTCACACATTTACTCTCTTACACATGCATGTTACATCCATCCATGAATGAATGTCATCCGTCATTTTGTTTGGGCATGTGATATATGCGATATTGCGATCACACAGTGTGTGAAAATTGCTCTTTCGTTTACTTTTGCACTGTGTGCTTTCAGGAACGGGCCTTTTGTCACCATTTCTAAGAGGACAAACACTTCCATATTAACAGAAAGGCCTTATTGGCAGCAAGTGCTGTTCATTTTAAAGGCATGGGACTCAGCTTTAAGAAGAACCATGCAGTGAGGTCTATGAAAGCATATAGATAGCCAAACCATTGCAAACTGGAGTAGAGATTGTGCAGCAGCGCATGTATGAGACTCCCTTTCATACAGTGAATGACCCCCTTTTAGAATGTAAAGTCTTTCCCCTATCAGTTTGGATGGGCCATGCAATGCTCCCCAACCTCATTTGGCTTTTTTTTCCTTCAGAAGCATATGGATAAACTGTTGAGATCTCAAGAAATCCAGGTTCTTCTTTTCTGATGTTAGTGAGGCTGAATAGGATGAAGAACTGAATTTATCATATAGAGTGGCGATGCGGTGGTTTGGGGGTGGGGGCGGGGGTGAGGGGGGCGGGTGTTGAGGAATGAGAAGCTAATCCCTTCTCACACATACAGAGCACGCACCAGCAGATCCTTACTCTACCCAGGGCAGATAAGATTAAAGCTCACTGAAGGGAGCCAAGTCACATGCCAGGCACAACTATCTGCCAGACCATATCTGGGCAGGAAGTTCCTTACGCTAAGCAGGAAGGTCCGTCTGCTTTCACGAGGGTCTTCTCGGCGTCAACAAGCACAATGGTCAATCGGAAGCTCTTGCACAGCTGAAGGAGAGTCATAACTCCTTCACACAGATATGAAGCAAAGAAACTTTGTGGAGGACCCATGTGTCACTCGGGCAAAATACGTACGCAGGCGCTCAGTGTGAGAATGAACAGGAACAATAGATTGCGTCATGGCAGTGGTGTCCCTGCTTTTCCCCCAAGCATGCATCAGCCAGTGACCCTGGGAAACACTGCAACTAAGTGACAACAACCAATGCTATAGATAGGTGAGAGACTAAAGAGCTTCAGGTACAGTGTGTGCCATATACTGTAGTAGAGTTTGAAAATTCAGTGCATCCCGGGTTGGAGAGTTCAGCCATTGCCCGCACAAGCTTCCCAAACTTGCACATTTATTACACAAGGGGATAGCTGGTTTATGGGGTTTTCATTGTGTTCATTGGCTGGGAGTTTGAGTACCCAGCAAAAACCTTTGTCGATTGCAATGTATCACAAGCCGGAGTCACTAAACATGACCAACAGCTTGCAGTCTACTAGCTAAAATGGGCAATGCAACTCAATATAAAGCCAGTATTTATTTATATATCACTGCCACCAATAATCAAGGATGGAAATATGAGAAATACCAACCAACTCCCATCATGTTTTCACTTTCTGAAGATGCAGTTTAAAGTCTTCTCCCTATTGCGTGCGCTCGTTTCTCTCCAGTCACACTTTCAATCTTTCGAGTCTCTCTCTCTCTCTCTCTCTCTCTCGATATCTCCTCTCTTTCTTTCTCTTTACTGGGGACAGGGTGTTGACAATCTGCTCAGGACTTGGGGAGTATCTAGTAGGCTTTGTGACTGTAACTCTGGGAAGAGCTGTAGACGTCTTTACCTGGCTGCACTGATCTGTTCCTCCTCCATGCTCTGCAGGTGTCTGCACAGGTTGGTCAGTCGTGGGAGGGTTAAGGGGTTAAGTAGGCAGGATCACCATTTCTGGGGGAGTTTCATGTTGTCAATAAGGAAGCACAGTTTTTGCAGTACAGAACAGACCAGGACATGGCAACCTAAACTAAGACAAAGGAAATACCCAAAAGAAATGGGCACATTTAGTCATAATTATAGTGTAGTGCTGTACTTGTACAAGGGCATATTATACCTTTTTCACAGATGTTCTGAACAAACATTTTGTATCCCTTGACAATAGTTGACAAAACAACTACCACTTCCAATTCTAGTGCTTAAGTATAGTTACAGGATGTTGTAACTGACTATCTTAAATAGACCACATGTGACTTCAACAGGTTAACAGAGTTTTTTTCCCGAATACTATATCTATCTTTTTAATCAAAATAAATTGACTTTTACGGTCCAATAAAGAATCCACCCCCACCTCCCCCTTCTCTCACAAGGACAGTGTAGATAGGAGCATGTTGGGTTTAATGACCTGGTGGCAATGTGCAGGAAGGAGAGTCTGGTGTAATTGTGGTGTAATTACAGCAGCAGGCACGGTGACTGGGACGTCTGTGTTTCCTCGTCCCACGGATTTCCTCTGAAGCCTTCTTCACTTCCGGGGAGTTGTTTTGAAATCCACAGATATTACAGAATCTACACCCCCCCCCTCCTCCTTCAGTATTCACCTCAGTCTACATCCTGTGACTCATTGCTGAATAAAGCTGTGATTCCACACTGGTATTCCACATGCACACACACACACAAACACACACACATGCAAACACAGTATATATACGCTTACAGACAAAAACACATTCTTTCTGTCTCTTTTTCTCTCACTATCTCTCTCCCTCTCTCTCTCTCTCTCTCTCATACACACACACACAGACACACATATTCTGGGGCACTAATACGCTGGTAGGCCTGTCATATGGAAACATACATACATATAGAAATGCGCTCTCGCTCTCTCTCGCTCTCTCTCTCTCTCTCTCTCACACACACACACACACACGAGCACACAAACACCCACGCACACACACACACACACACACACACACACACAGTCCTCATCCAGTGTTGTTATCCCTGCCGTATTTACACTTCACTCCGTAATCAGGACAGCCTGTTACTTCCTGACCTTCGCTTTTGATAAGAAGCGCTGCCTGTGGCACTGTGATAATGCTGATCAATTATTTTCTAGAGGATGTTGGCAGCACCCCATCTCTCAAAATTAAACACATAAAACCGATGGTGTAAAACTGGTGTTTGCCTGTAAGAGAGGACTGGAATCAACACTGTGCACTGTGTTCAGACCCATTGCCATTAGTAACACTGAGAAACAAACACTCGCTGTTCATTCACCTGCCAGGGGAAGGTTGTTTTGTGACAGTTTTTGACGACATAATCTGAGGCCTTCCCTTGTGCTCATTCTTTCGGTGATACTGTACTCACCCTGCTTGGGCATGGCTACATCACATTAAAATCCCAGCCTTACATGGTCATCTGGTGCAGTGGTTCATTGTGCCAATGTCACTATGTAATCTCTATGTAAACTACCTGCACTGTTAGGTAGTTTTGTGCAGGTATGTACAGGATGTACAGGACAACCTGTATGGTGGGGGAATGGTCAATGTAGCCATTGTGAAGGCAGAGAAAAGAGCTCAGAGTATCTTTCCTTTACCTTACTGGACTGTGTATATAATGAGGGAACTCAATGTTAAGATTAATCACGGTGACTTGTAACATGGACCAGATGTGGACCCAATTATCCTTTGATGTACAGTGACTGTTGGAAAGTTGGGGGGAAATTCCAAACCCCACAGTGTGACAGATGACAGTGATTCTGCATAAGTAAGATTTTACTGAATGTAGAATCACTATGGTTTCAATAGGTACGATTGTTCCATTTTACAATGAACACCATTGGTTAGTTAGTTAGTTACAGTAAAAAGAATACGGCTCATTGACACCATCATAAAATAGTATGCTGGGTTTTTGGGTTAGGCTTCTCAAGATGACAAGATAAATTTCTCAGGTTTCAGGATCACAAAAAATGATTTTCAGATAAGAAGACGTATAACTGGGTTTTTCAATGTTTATAAATATCTGTAAGGTTTGAGTTAAAGATCCTCAACTGTGTGTGGCATGATCGACGGTTAACAATTATGGTTACATTGAGATACTGAAATAAATTTCTGCTCATCTTGTGATCACAAGATCGCCAACTTCCAATATTTTGTCAGAGCTGCCCACCCCTGTTCCCTGAGATATACCCTCCTGTAGGCTTTCATTTCAACCCAAACCTGACTTTATTTATTTGCAGCTCAGTAAAATCTTTAGCTGTAGAATGAGGTGTGATTTGTGCTTTGAACTTTCTTAGGGTTGGAGTGAAAACCTGCCGGATATCGGATGTTCAGGAATAGGGTTGGCAGCCTGACACTGAACTTTTATTTCATTGTGTAATTGTTCCGTATCAACAATCATAAAGCCCAACCCTGCACTATTAATAGATAATATGAACTAATTAAAAACTCAGCCACACACGCACACACACACACACACATGCAAGCACATACACACACACGCGCGCGCACATGTACACACACACACACACATTCGTTGAATCTGCTTCAGCCAGCTCCCTGAATATACTTGTATTATATTCCAAAATATTTATCCTTCAGCCCCTAGATTCCAGGAAATTGGCAAATGAGAAAGTTCAATTCTTTTAGGGAATATCCCTATAAATAACTTGACTCTGCAACAGTTTTTTTTTTTCCCTTAAATGAACTTTTGATGACATTGTAATGTGCAGATAAGAAAACTTACAAAGATATAATCCATAATCTTATCTGAGGACTGACTTACTGTTAAGTTCTTTACTATGCACGTGACACGTTTCCTGAGGTAAACAGGTAAATGTCTTCTTTTGGGATCGATTGGTGACAAGCAAACATGATGCCTGAGAACAAATTCAACTCATCTGAACCATGGAAAAATGGATCTAATCAGTGTGACGTAGAGCATAGGTCCAAGTGGGCAAATATATCGAGACTGTATTTATTTATTTTTTTAATTGTTGTAATAATACTTTTCCACTATTGATATATTGATCACCATGTTGCTATGTTCTTAATTGCTGGCAATCCCCAGTTATGTTTTGCATTTTTCAGCTTTTACATCCAGGTCACATTTTCACAATCACTTTGGCTTCACACAGTCAGCAGTTTCACTCTGAAGGCTGGTACAAAATAGGATTTAGCCAGCTGGTTGAACAAAGTAAAACTGTATAGTTTGACCTACATTTTACGTTTTTTCTTACGCATTAGCACACAGTGCAGTTTTGGTTTTATCTTTTGCTATTAAATGGGGATGCTACCGGCACTCTGTGCGGTGAATCCAATAAGTCAGTCAGTGTTTCTGGTACAAGAACACACCTCACAATCCAGGATTAAATGATGGCTGGCACCAATGCCACCTGTGGCTGAGTGATCACCAGAGCATCACCCAGGGAGGGAGCTTACAGCCAGCGTGCCACCAGAGCTACCCTGCATTACCACATTTACACAGGATATAGCAGCAATGGAAAGGACTTTTAAATATGGACAAAACATTACAAAAAATGTGTCCAAAAAATTGCATCAAACCGTTCTGTCATAGCACTCAGTTGTCTGATGCAGCAGACAGCATTTACAAAAGCCTTCTCGAAGCAGACAGCAGGAACAATGGAAAATAGAATTAGTGTATTCAAACCCAAAAATTCGAACCCACACAGCCCACACACTGAAATGACTAAGAAATGAATAAACAAGACAGGCAAGAACAATAAACTACCACATTACCGGTCTCTTACTGCATGTCCACTCATCTGTTTATGAGACGAGGGTATAAAATAACCTTTGTGTGAACAATGCTGTCTTGACATCCTGTGTTAAACAAAGTATCACGTTTCAGCTACGTAAAAAAAAAAAAAAAAAGGAAAAAAAGAAAAAAAAAAGTCATGCACTTTCCCCCATCCATTACCTGGCCAGCTTATCTTTTCCTTCTTTACACTGCGACTTTCCTTCCGTTTATTTTTCCAAGATCCTCACGAAGACCCGTGCCTTCATGTGCAAATGTTCTTGTCCTCATTAGTGTATACTTCAGGTAGAGGGGGAGAAGAGATATTGCTTCTTCCTGATTGTTTTATGGCCTGCCGGCACCAGCCAGTCTGTCTCAGCAAGGCTCTGCCGTTGTAGTTTACCAAGGCTAGTTATGACACAGCCTGTATTTCTCTAGTGCAATGAGACCAAGCCACATAACCACTGGCCACATAGCCATGACTACTGCTAAGTACTTCATCACATTTACACAAAATTCTTTTTTTTTTTTTTAGTCTATACTATTTGCAGTCACTATTCATGTTTCAGAGGAAATATGCTGGGCAATGCATAATTGGTGGCAGTGTCACCCAGGGTTTCAGTTGGCGAGGATTCGTGCTTCATCGCTCTCTTGTGACCCCTGCTGGATGACCGGGTAGCTGCAGAGTGCCTGTTAAGCTACACATAAAGAGCAAGATTAACTAAAGGATTGCATCGGAAGAGCAGTTGCTACAAGATCGCAATATTTACATGGGATTCACTAAACTGTCCCAAAGGGTCAAAATCGCTAGACGGATGTAATTTGTGGGGATAAAAACTCTGTTCTGAATGTAAACAATTTAAACAGTTGTTCTGCGTACGCGTTCAGTAGGGTATATAAGGAATTGTGAATACAGTTTTACCTGTATACGCTCCATGGCCATCTCCCATCACAAATAAATCAGTGTTGTTTCCTTCAACCACCACGATTTGCTCATTTTGCAGAGATTTTTCCACCTGTTCTATCAATGTTAATATTGATTTTTTTTGTTGAACCACCACCTTTCTTTTGCCCTCGTACATTTTTTATTTTGTACGTCGCCTTTACGCCATCTTTTCTTTTCTGTTCTTTTCTGTTCTTTTCTGTTCTTTTCTCTACTGTTTGTTTTATTAGACCTAAATAATTAATTTTGCATTGTGATGTCATTCCGAATTTCTGACCTCCTCGTCCTCTCTGGAGTTGTATTCCTGTAATGTGACATGAAGCTGTAGCTACCTCGTTGACCATTGCCCATATTTCCTGATCTGTAAATTAACTTTTTCACGTGGTTCCCACGCTACTTGTGCCTGGGTGCCCCGTACTCATTTCTTAGCGTCTTGTAATCTGGACGTGTAAGCATGCCATATTTTTTCTGACCATTTTTATGGGTGTCTCCTACCGCACAATTGTAAATGAGGGCATATAACTTATTTGACTGCGTAAATAGAAACAGTCTTTGTAAATCAGTCATTAATGTTTAGGTATCTGTGGCCGCAACAGAGCCAAAATACAACAAATGTTTATGCGCTGCGACTGTTTCCGCTGTTAGTCTGGCCCAAAGTGCCTTGCTCCCACTCATGTCTGTGTGAGTCGACTTGGGAGAGCTGTAGGGAGATAAGAAGTGATGCTTTGCATCACGTGCTTCCTAGCACTTGTACTTGTACAGCACTCTCTCAAATTGATGGCTGAGATTCTAGCAATTAGTGCTGATATATATATATATATATGACTGGGAGTTTCAAACTGGAGAAGAAAAAGGGAAAGAGCACAAAATAGGTTTTATGCTATAAGAAGCTACTGTAACATTAATGAGATTTTGATTTTGATTGGCTTATAATTGTGACATCATCTCCTTACCCGCATGGAATTATCATGCTATCTGTAAGGGACCTTGCGCGGACTGCATTGGGCAAGCCACTCAGTGACAAGAACATCTGCCCCGCTTCCTGATGGTGTCGTGTTACTCAGGTTTTTTTTTTTTTTTTTTTTTTTTTTACAGACTCCTGGCAGCGCTTCAGGGTTGTACTCCTCAACACGCACAACCTGATATGTCAGTGTCATTCCTTCAGCCACCCAAGCTGCGTTTTCTCTAATAGCACAGACAGTGTCTTCTTTAAGCCCGAAACAAATTTAGGTATACAATATGTTTCTCAGCGGCATCGTTTTACAATTCAGCGCGAGAGCCAGGGAACACAGCCCCCATTCTGCATTCCAGCTCTAATATCAACATCCTTAGTCAAAGTTTAACTCTGACCTGGGTCCTCAGTGGCCTCACCAGAAAGAAAAGAAAACCCCATGGAGCTAAACTGCATTATCAATCTTAAGCAGGTTTCTGTGTAAAGTTCATGGATTGAAGAATACTGTTAGGTTGTATCTGTCTTGCCTATTTGTTGAAACAATACCTGCAGCCAGGTGTATATACACACCTGTCGCTCAAGTACTAGCTCCAAGCAATGTTTCTGACCAGCCCTCACCATCAGCCATTAGTCACTCTGTCAAAGAATATTTAAAGTGAAGTTCAAACATTAGCAGAGGCAACTGTGCCTGGAGTGGGGCTCTTTTTTTTTGCATCGATTGGGTGCGTTTATGCTCTTAGAAAGCAGGTTCTACAGTATGTAATTTGTTACTTTACAATGCTGAGTGATCATACCGAAGGGTGTTTTTCAAGGCAAAGTCTATTGTTCACAGTGCAGGAGTAGTTGCCCAGTGGTTTGAGGTACACAGTACTAATGATGTTCATACATGGCAGCATTCTCAACCATCAGATCAAAACAGCATTCAAGCATTTATGGGATATTCTGAAATGACTGAATTAGTATTTCCGCTTTCATCAACAAAATGAAAAGTGACAGTAAGTTTAGCATTGAGAAAGTATCTGTGCACCGGATATCAACAGGTTTGCATGCTGAGACGTAGCTGGACAGAGTAGGAAGTTTTGGCTCCGCATCGTCCTATGGGCAGGCAGTGCCTCTGGTCCAGGAAATAGCAGCTGCCACCTGGCCAGCATTTACAAACAGAGCGAGCGCATCTCCTGTGACCTGTGCCTAACTCTGCTGATGAAGGTTGCGAGGTGACATTCTGGAAGCCTTCCGCATTCCGCACAGGGGAGTGTGTCAGTCACACTGCGGTGCATCTGCAGCGAGCAGCATTCCACAGCTCTTTTACCCCAGACAGGCTATATCATACACGCACGCACACACACACCCACACACACACACACACACACACACACACACTACGCACACACACTACACCACACACACACACACACACACACAACACACACACAACGCGAGCACACCTACACACCACTCACACACACACACACACACACACATACGCAAGCACATCTACACATGCACTCACACACACACACACACACGCACACACACATACACACACACACACATACACAAGCACACCTACACACCACCACACACACACACACACGCGCGCGCGCGCACAGACGCACACACACACACACACCACACACGCACACACACACACAGACACACACACGAGCACACAAACACCCATGCACACACACACACACGCACACACACAAACACCCACGCGCACACATGCACACACACGCACACGCATACACACACACACACACACAAGCACACAAACACCCATGTACACCCATGCGCACACACACACACACACACAAGCACACAAACACCCACTCACATACATGCAAAAAATATGCATGCAAACACATATGCATACACACATGGAAACAAGTGAACAAATGCATACAAACACACACGCACGAGTGCACCAGGTGCACACACATACACACTTGAACGCATTTGCACACAAGCACAGAAACCCACATGCACACGCATGCACATGCACACACATGCGCACGCACACACACCCAAACCAGAAACACACGTACACACGTGCACACACAAACTCTGTCCAGAATTGCCCTTTTCTCATAAAACAGCATTCTTCAGCAAATAAGCACACACGCACACACACACACACACACACACACATACGCACTGTATGTGCTGACCTGTCATTCAGCTGTATCACACAGTCAGAGCCTCTAACCTGAACACAACCCTGGAATGCAGAAGGTACTGCTTGGAGAGGTTGCACTAACAGCGCGGGCGTGTGCAATGTGTCCCGTCACGCCTGCACTCAGACGGTCCTAAATAATCGCGCTAGACTCTAACAGCTGGAGAACATTCAGGAAGTGTGTACATACACTACACACCACTGTTTCCACTTTCAGCTTGAATTCGCCTTTTGTTTCAGTCCCAAAACAATCCTTAATCTTGCCTGACCTGAGCTGACTTTTTTCTCAAATGGTCAAAGAACCTTCCTGAGGTGCAGGATTGGTGGTCTTTTAAAATGTGTGCGTTAGATTTCTTGAAATGAGAACATAAGTCAAGATTATTTGTCAAATGGTTAGTCAGTTAATATACTCACCTTACACCATATGCTAATTTACATTGGCCATTATGAAGTAAATATTCCAATAATTATAATATTCATAGTAGAATTATTGGAATAGTAGAAGTTTGGTGAGTTACAATAATGATAATTTTCTTTATTTGAAACATAGTACAATTATTTGAATAGTAGAAGTTGGTGACATAAAAATGTGAATTTTATTTATTTGAAACATCACAATTTTCCCAAAAAAGGAAAGGTGCAAAACGGACTTAGTTCTTGCTCTTTGAGCATACGAATGGGTCAAGATAGATACATTCACTTTCAAGAGCTAGATTGAAAGCATATAAAAGAAAAATAACTTTTTCACATGAATAACCTCCTCAGATTTCGAATTTACAGTCATTCAGAGGCCCACAAAATAAAATTGTGAATAGAATGACACAGAGTCAAAAACGGGTTTAAAAATAGAAATGTCTGATGTTGGAGGAACCGTATGATTGGGGGGGGGGGGGGCAGTCTCTTCTGAACACCTGGTCCTGCACACAAAAATTGTTCATCCTTGAGCTGCAGTCCTGCTAGAGTCATTTCTCAACACCCACACGCCGGTGCCAATCAAAGCACACTTTGAAGATGGCTGCATCGCCCCAGAGGCTGGGAAATCACTCTGAAAGAGGTCTGCCAGACCAAAACGCTTCCCTCGATACCCCCTCAAAGCCCGCTCTGTGCCACGTGTGGTCACTCAACAGGCAAACACTGACTTCCCTCGAGTCTTCAATTGCAGACCCAGATGGACAGTGGTACCAAGATATGGGTTCCTCGACTACTTTTTTAAATATTTTTGTTGAATAAAATTCACCAATAATATTAGCTGTTTGTAGATACGTTGAGGTAGAGTTTGTAATGTGAAATTGCAGCATGGCTTCTCGCTTGTCCAATACGACTCAGGAATATCTCCTGCTTATCAGTTCTGGGGCTGGTTTATAGCCTTAAGTAGCATGTGCGCGAAGGGGACGAGCTTCAGCTGTTCTAGAAACTGGAACGTTGTCTACCAACATCGACAGAGGTGAGGCCAGGACCACTCGACCCATTTATTAACGGCAGCAATGCCTTTCACAACTTTACTGGAAGGTCTAAAATATAACGGCAACCCAGAAGTGTTGGGTTTCCGACGTCCGAAGATGATCTCTTTATGAGTGCAGCTCGGTGGTCTTCTGGGGGTCTGGGTTGGTTTCTATGTTTGACTGTCGGCGACTGGAGTGTGTGTGTGTGTGTGTGTGTGTGAGGGGCGGGGGTGGGGGGGCGTCTGGCTTTTTCTGGACCGCGGAGGGTCCAAAATGGGAGCGAGGGCAGCCCGTGTGAATCAAGAATATAACCATTTAAAAATAAAACGTCTCAGTCTGCCCTGATGGGTCCCCGACAGAGCTGACTGGAATATTAATAAGTGGCTGAGATCGGGGAGCAGCTGGCCTGTTAGTTTTGGCCCTGGGCCCTGAAGCGCTAGCCTCCCCTGGCTCCACTCTTACATCTGCAAGGTACCGCATGGTAAACAGCTGCTTTTTCTGCCCCAGACAGTAGCTCCTTGTAGAGAGATCTGTCAGCAGCTCCGGGCAATGTTCCTGCTCCTCTGTGTCGACATCCACCCCGATTCCAAGAACCAGGAGCCGGCTTCGGCTGGCCCACAATATCACACTCACTTCCTGCGATGCTAAATGAGCCTAAATGACAGCATCGGCCTGAACCTGGCCAGACTCGCATCAGTAAACACATGATGTGGTGGTGGGGGGTGTCAAAATCTATTCCAGGAGAGCCAGCATGCAGGATGCGTGTGGTTTTCTGCATTTAAAAAAAATTAGCTTCCGAACCCAGTAACAGACTGACATCTCTGCCTTAGATAACTGCTGGTATAAAAGCCTATGTCGTCACATATTGTTTTTGTGATGATACATAACAGGGAACTAAGGACATTAAGGATGTGAAAAATCCCATTATATAAAAAATAAGTATCCATTATTTGCCAAAGGATCTATGTGTAATTGCGGATAAAACTCATAATGAACATCTTGGCTGTAAATCCCAGAGTAGAAGGAGGTTGTGGTGAGGACAGTCTGTCAGGCTGTCAGTCTGTCAGTGCTGGTGCCAGTTGACGCTTTTGTGCAAACAAGCTTGTTGTTGGAGGTTGTTTTCTCAGTGCTCAGAAAGACACTAGGCCTGACGGGACCAGGATAATCCCAGGCTGAAAGACTGGTGTTTGAAGACTCAAGAAAACTGGCTGTGTTTCAGATGGATGGCCCTTTGGTGGAGGAGGAGGAGGAGGAGGAAGAAGAGGAGGAAGAGCGTTTTTGGACAGGAAAAAAAAAGCCAGCACAGCACAGCAGGTCTTTCTGTCAGTGCCGGAGAAATGCAAACGGAGAGAGAAGGGAGGTCTTTGTTCACTGACACAAAGCCAGTTATGTCTGATCCACATTAGTGAGAGCGGTCTGCTGAGACCCCTCTCACCAACGTTTAACCGAGGAAAACACTTTCCCTCCAAAGCTCCAAAGTTACATTACGCAGTTCTGTTCCGCATTTTCCCCGTGTGACGCCGCAGACAGTCGCGTCGCCTTTGACACACTACCAAACAACACGGGCACCACGGCAACGTTTATTATGCGACCTCCCACGCCATTATTCCCCGAAATCCAAAGAGCCGTTTCCGGAAATACAACATGAGGCAACAGATGACTCCCCCCACCCCCCCTACCCCCCCCCCCCCCCAACCCCATAGAGCCTTCCACCAACCCCTTAAAGAGGGGCGGGGCCTGTGAGAGAACCCGAAGAGCGAATGAGGGAGAGACTGACAGACAGACTGAGTCAGCAGCTGCATTCCACAGGAGTCAACCACTAACTTTACCCTCTGAACTCCTCCACACACACACTCACTCACTCAGACACCATTTCCTCCACTCCCACAGCCTCTATCTGCCAAGCTTTCTTTCCATCCACACTCCTCTCGTCTCATTTTATCAGCTTTATGCCCCGTGGTCATGCATTAAAAGCTACGTTATTCATAGAATGACAGAGCACACTTGTGTATTGACTCATTTTAATCTTTATTTTAGGGCCAAAGGAAATACAGTTCTGTTTCTCATGCTTTCATTTTGTTTCTGTTATGAGTAAGTGTTTTTTTAAACTTCATATTCCCCTAAATTTCACATGAAAATGATTCCTTAAGTTGCACAATCAATTCAATCACTCAGTGTAACTGAATTAGTGGCTCACCTGGATCAGAGGGGAGAACCATTGTTTTAACCTGTAAATTTTCAAGCCTAGTAAAAACAGAGACAGAAAAAAACACAGAAAGGAGCCTGAAATCCAGCTCATGAAAGAAACAGCTACATGACATCAGTGTCCAAAGGCCACACAAAGCCAGCACACTCACGGCAAACAATACAAACTGTTTTCCAGTTTCCTGGAAGTCCCTTGAATTTTAGGCTGAAGTCACAAGAGACACTGTTAGGTAGTACTGGGTTATTCAGTTATGCTAATTCAGTTTTTAAAGAATTTAAATTGTACAGTCAGGACTGAATTTTCAGCTGATCTGCAACTTCAATACCTTTTCATGTTCAATACCACGTTACAGTATTAGCTTCCAATATCCTTAATAATATATAACAATAAGGAAATGTCACCAGTATGTGTGGATGGCATTTCTTTTTTTTTCATAACAGAGCTTTCATTTTGAACAATAAATACCTTCTAAGACTATTTGGGGAACAGCCTCATCATAATGTCAATGCACAACCAGACTTATATCTAACTGTTACCCAATGTGGCAGTTAGATTCCAGTTTGGTAACGTTAATTGCTAGCTGGGCTGCTGCTCGCCACCAGGGGTTTTCACTGGTGGTTATTTCTGAATGGGCAAGACTGTGCAGTCAATCACAGTTCATCCATGATAGGTCGTGACCTGAGAGACCACACACCCACAAAGCCTTCCCAAGAGCACAAACAACATCACTGCAAGCCATTTATGAGGCTGGTCCAGAAATATCCGTCCAGTTTCCCCTCCAGAGCTCCCACTATACCCTCTCACCAAAGTCATTTTGTAAATTTGTTTGTGTTTATTTTCTTCCCAAATTGGAACGCCCAGCCAAGATCATAAACCTCATATCACTCAATTCAGGAAGAGTGCAGTGCAGACAAGCATGCCTATTTTCTCAAGTGCAATTCGTTGCCCACAGCTACAGCAGGGCCAGATACCTCTCAGCTCCCCCACCCGTTTGTGCTTTTTGGCCATTTCTCCAAATCAGGACACTGAGCAGGGCTTCCGCGCAGAAAAGCTAATATCCATCTTGCCAGGAAACGCATGGAAAGGAATCACAGCGAGGCGGAGGCGGAGGCGGAGGCGGAGGCAGAGGCGGAGGCAGAGGTGGAGGCGGGGGCAGATGGAGTGAGTTCTCCGCTGGCAAAACTGAAACCGCAAATCAGGAACAAATCAGCAATGCGGCTTGCAGCATGAGTCACGTCTGGTGCTTGCAAGGGTGAGGGGTGTCCACCCAAAGTCTGACATGTGACTAAACCGAGCGTGGGCACGCACATACACACACACACACACACACACACACACACACACAACGTCAGCACCAGCAACACACACACACACACAGGAGCTTCCTGCAAGTTTTCTGCACGACTCACCACTTCCTTAGACACAGTAATGCACCCCTCTTACAAGAAGCTATCTCAATGGGGAGAAGAAAAAACCAACATGGCTCCCCAAGGTACCTTGGCACTCGAACGTGCACTTTGAGAAAAGACTCAGCCCCTGGGAAGCTTGCCCCACGCGCTGACTCACTGTGTTTATATAACATCCGCATCTATCATCAAATTACCCTTCACTTGCAGTTAAGGAGAGAAATAAAGGGGTCACACAAGCAGGCCACTTCCACTGGAGCGGATGGGTATGCTACTCCCCCTGAAGAGAGGGTAATAATGTGTTAGCACAGCTCACTGCTAACACTGAACACATGAGCGAAGAAACAGAGGGTGAGCAAGGGGGAGAAACGGTTTTTCTCTGACAACTGCTACACTATCAGCCTCGGTGACTAAAAATTGCATGGCTACACTTTCGTAATTTATTTAAAATTATTTATTTGTTTATTCTGCATTTTAGAATTTTTAAAAATTCCTTTGTTTAAAAAAAAAAGGCATGTGGTGACATCACCCAAAAAGCAAGACCAGGACAGGAAGCAGAGAAATGGGGAGATGAATTGCTTTTTAAACTGACCACAGCTCCAGCATCAACCTTTGTGACCCCCCCCCCCCTCAAAAAAACAAAACAAGGCCATACTTTTCTTTTCTTTTTTTTACAAAGAAAACCTATTCCACCTTCATTTTAACAGTACAGGACAAGACATTATGTGGTGATGCCTGTGTGTGTGTGTGTGTGTGTGTGTGTGTGCGTGTGTGTGTGTGAACGTGCACCTGCGCACACGAGTGTGCATGTGTGTGTGTGTTTGTTTGTATGTGTGTGTGTGCACGTGCGCCTGCTGTGTGTGTGTCTGTGTGTGTGTGTGTGTGTGCGTGCGTGTGAAGTGTGTATGAGTCAGAAGTCAGTCCGGGCCATTCTTTCCCAATACCTTTTACTCTTTCTCAATGAACTCAGAAATATGTCCTCCGATACCTGTCAGGTTTTATTTATCTTAGTAACAGCGCAATTAGCAACAGTCCATCTTAGTCAAGCAAAGCATCAATCTTCCAGGAGGGATGCTGCAGTATTTTCTCCTCTATACACAATCAGAAGCATTATATTGTACATACATCCTATATAAAGTGATCAGAGTAAAAATGCAGCCTGTCTGTGGTCCTGCAACTGTCCTTGACAGGAAAAGTTTCTCAGTAGCAATGAATCACCTGCTTATCCAAACAGGAACCCTTTGAGACCAAACAGGAACTATTCGAATCTCCAATGGCCTGGAATATTCAATAAAGAGCTAACGAAGTTTGCACTGGCCAGCTGCAAAGATGGCGCCGCAATGTATGTCAATTAAATGACCTCACTGAAAAAATTCCAGCCAACCACCAATCCACCATGGCTACTTTATTTCTGTCTCACATCTGTTGAGAACTAAGAGGAAAGTAGAAAAGAGAATGGCTGATTGGTCCACAGTTAGTGCATCAGGCTTGGTGGGTCACTGAGAAGACTATCTGAGCCATTATCTGAGTCATCTATAGGTATTTTACAATTCAGCACTGGTACACCTGCACAATGCAACTGGTCCCCTCTTCTAGTTCACCTGCATTTGACCTGCTAGGCTCTTCACATGTCAGTCCAACAAAGGAGAAAGGGTCACCCCCCCGCAGGACCAGAGCAGCCATGCATGCACGCTCACACACACACACACACACACACACACACACACACACACACACACACACACGCATACACACACTCATGCACACCTACACATACACATACATACACTCATGCACACGTGCACACACACACACACACGTACACACACACACATGCACACGTAAAACACACACACACACACAGTCCAGAATTACCCATTTCTTATAAAGCAACATTCTTCTACAAATAAATAAACAAATATCATGCAACATTCTAACTCTGTTTGAATGTTTTTCCCCCAAATACGAGAAAAGCTACAGCAGAGACACGTGGACACTAGGACACATATGGTTCTGTTTTAATGTCACAATGTAACAGTACTAACAATAGTGAATGTTCCATTGAAATGAAATGTATAAGGGATTTCTTGCGCTTGTTGAAAGCTCATTATCACACTGTAATCCTGAACTGGTTTTAAGAAGTGTGCCAGCAGCAGCAAAGGCAACTGCCACCTGCGGTAAATTCTGTAAAGTGGATATTCCTGTATTGCCGGAATGTAAAAGGTAACATTGATTTGTTTACTTAAACCAAAGTGTTAAAAGAGCACAGTAGAGTTATCTTTCACTGCCTTTGCTAGATATGCACAATTTTCTGCAGCTACATTACAGGAGGGAACTGGATCTCAGAACTTCATTGACTGGACTTTTTCCACAGAAGAGACAATCAGTAAAAAAAGCTGAAGACTAATTTAAACTTTTACAAGTTTTAAACAAACATTTTATAGTATGTATAATGCTGTTACATTTTTTAAATGTTATTTGAGTTTCCATATGCTACTCCACAGTTTATTGCATTTCTAAGGGCAGATTTTCTAGCAAGGAGATTTAAGCACGAGCATTTTCATCGGTAACATTTCACAATGCTAGATTACTAGATTAAAAATAACAGACATTAGTGTGTAATTATGTTATTGATTTACCAATGAAAAATCAGTAAAAGCCTGACATTCATCTGTTTCCAGGCTATTGTCAGTAATAAAGCACTGGAGCTAGTTGTATTGCCAAGCCCTTATTATCAAGATATTGAAAAACATCACAATAATATTGAAAAAAAAAATTAATAGTATTTAAATATTAATAATTTTTTTACAAAAACTTTTCACATATATAATAATATATTCCATTTAATTGAGACAAGTAAAATGGGAAAATCTGAACATTTAAATGAAATTGATTCTATTTATTTTAATGACAATTAGCTTTAGTTCTGGCTGTGCATTCAAGACTTCAGTGGTGAATATTATACAGTAGGTTATATGTTAATGTTTTTACTATTTGACCATTTTTACATAGCAGACAACTGCTCCAAAAGGTTTAAAAATTTTATCTTATCATTTCACCTAGGCTGCCATAAATAAAATGCCTTTCAAAACTCAATGAGCTCTGCAGCCTCAGGGCATTAGGTGGGTTCCTTAACCTCGAACAATTTGGCTGCTGTAGGGCAATCAGGTATAATTATTTTTAACCATCTTGAGTAATTTTTTACTCAAGAAGGCTGTGTGTCATAGGTTTACACATAAGTGAGACTGATATTACTTTTTTTTTTTTGCTTCCAATCAGAGTGCTAATGCCAGACTTCAATTTTTGTATTGACACTCCGTTCCTTTAAAAGCAAAAAAACATGTTTGATAGTCAGGGTTGTCATTTTAAAATGCTATAGCTTATTCACGTCATAATGTCAAGATAATCTTGGCTGATCTCTTTGTGCGTCTTCCTTGGGCGGGTCTATTCTTCAGAAAAGAAATTAGTCCTTGTTCTCTGCATCTGTCTTACCTTCTGTTTCTCTTCTCTCCATCTTTCCTCTGAAACTTCTCCCTGTGTCTCTTTCCATACTTCATTTCTTCTCCTGTTCTCTTCATTCTTTTTGTCCTGTTCTCTGTCTCTCAGCTCCTTCTCTCGCCCACACTCCTAACCTTAGGCTAGGCTCACAACATATACAGCTGAACAGCAGGAACACTTTTCGATTCAGCTTGTGTGTGTATTTGTTTGCTTGTTTTTCATTCGTGTAAGCAAAAAGAAGACAAAGTTCATTCTTAAAATGGTGGATGGATAAAGAGGCTAGCATGAGAGGTCCTCACTGGAAACCCAAGTTTCTTGGAAACCCAAACCACAAACATTTTTTTTTGGGGGGGGGAAATGATATAATAAAATTCAGTTATTAGCTTCACATACGGCTGCAACATAACAAGCCTGTTGATCTGCACATGAAGTGCCTTCATCCAACTCATGTCTGTGGATGGCTGACTTTTGAACTGAATAAAACCAAATAACTTTTTAAGACTACCCTACTTGTGTCCATAGTGACTAAACAGATAATGTAAAAATACTGAAATAAGGGACATTCAGGAACCCAGACTAATTTCTGTTGGGACTGTTAACCACAGCTTTCTGAAGTATTTTTTTGGGGGGTCAGAATTTTGTTAGCTAGGTTGTCGGTAGTTTCAAGAATGGTTGTTGTTATTGAGAAGCTCCAGGCACAGTCAAACAGTCAAACACAAACAACGTCTCAGGCATGTACAAACCAGCGCTTCACCACATCCGTGACTGCATTAACACCTGGAGACCATTCACAGCGTCAGGTAAGTGTGACTGGAAATACGATATGGCACGTTATGATCCTTGACACTCAGGGAGGCCTGTTTGCGTGATTCCTGTAAATTGGAAAGACACGCACCTCCGTGGGGCAAGTGTTGCTATACTACGCAGGCACACACACACACACACACACACACACACACACCCACGCACACATGTGCACACACGAGCCAGGATGTACTGCTAAAAACAGGCTTCTCACCTTTCTTCCCTAACCACACTCGCCTGCCCACCTGCCTTAGATTAAAGCATTTTTTCACATGAGTCAAAGGGAAAGAAGTCATCTCGCCAAATTACCTGCATTATTTATAATCGCCCCTCGCGATTGGAACGGTGACTCAAGCACCAGTCATCTGAGGGGAGCAGACTGCCTGGGTCACCCACCAACATTCTCTATGCCATTTCCTCTGCCTTCATTCAATTCACTGCACTGGTTTTCTGGACTTAATTTGCATCAGAACAACCAGGTTTAAATTCAGCAGTCCAATTACAGGAATCCAACTTTTTCCAGCTCAGTAGAAAAAAATGAGATGGGTTGCAAGAGAAAATGTGTGATGCACTATATAGACATTCAAACATCCATGACATCCAGGCATTACTAAGTGTAAAAATACACATGACTATCACAAGGAGCCTAACGATGCAATATTGCCAAAGGCCAATATTTAGCTGATCTCAAATCTTGCCTTTCAGAGGAGTACTGTACAAGAGAGCTCATAATTCATGTTTTTATATAAGCAGTACCTATACCATGACAGTTACTTAACTCAATGGCCCTTAAGGGAAAAAATTCAATCATCGACATCGACACTCAGTTGCATGTACTGGTTTTATCATTTCCTATTCTTTCATAATACATAATAAAATAATTGCTGCCAGCTTTACTTTGCATTTCACGTTTGCTTCCTGTGAAGGACTAGGCACCATCAAGTATATCAGAGTTTATATCAGCATTTAAGACATTTAACTCGACAGTCCTCAAAAAAAAAAAAAAAAAAAAAACATTTAAAAAGTCGGGCCGGGAGGCAAACAGGAGGCTTTGTGTGAGGTCATCAGGGTTCAGAGCCTTACATAAGACTGACCAGGTAAAATTCCACTGCGCGCACTTGGCTTGGCTCTGCGGCGGCAACAAGCACTTATTGTTCTGCCAAAGACACTCACTCCCGGAATATTTTTCCACAGCCCAGCTGACACGGTACTGCTCGGGTTTTACTGAGGCGTATAATAAACCAGACTGCATTTAACGCGCATATATATCAGCATCATTTATCACTGTAATCACCACCAACTCTGTGGCCACAAGGGTGGTGAGATTCCACAGCTAGTGATGGAGGATGTTGTTGCGTATCCAAAATATGAGTGGGGTAAAACAATCAGGCTTTTAGCGGACAGTCTTAACCACAGTAACTGACTGGCACAGTTTACAATCTTTTTATATACAGTGCATTTACACAGCTAGATATTTCCTGAAGAGGTTCAGGTTAAGCACCCAGCTAAATGGCAGTGCCCCACATGGAAATTATACCTGCAACCCAATGTTTGTAGGAAGAGACAGGGCAGGTGTACTGTACGGGTAGGCACTGGAAGCATTTTAAAGCATTTTATAAATAAATGTTGGCTTAAAAAAAACAAAAAACAAATGCAGTCCCTTAATGCAGGTCAGAGGCACGTTTTCACTTGTTTGCCACAGGATGTGAAACTAGTCTTGCCCTGATTCAGAGCTGCAACACCAGTGTTAAAGAACATATCCCTGGAACTGGTCCAACACCGAGGTGATGACATGACAGTCCGTTTATTCATATTATCGGTATGTTCTCACACCAAATGTCATGTTTTTTTTTTTGTTTTAAAGAAAGCACACTCTGTCACGAAATCCTGCTTGTTAACACACTGCATATACAAACCCTCCTTCCGATTTGCAAGTCAACCCCATGGTAAAGCTTTGCCGCAGCTAGACGCTCCGTTTGGAGTTTCAAATTAAACAATCACTGCCCAGAAAGAGCAAAGCCTTTGCCTGTCAACACACACACACATAATACACACAAAATGTATTTACAGTGTTCACAGTAGCGGTGCACCTGTATTTCATGAACCTTTAAAAACTTTTACATGCATTTAAGAAGATAATTTTATAGGACATGCAGTAATTCCTGTGGCCGGATGTGTGGCCAGAGAGACAAAAGGAAGGGAAATACTGGAATCTGGGTCTACCGGTCTCATACAGCCTCTTCATTTCCTCTGGTTAGGAATATAATTGTTATAACCACGATGACACACTCGCCTGGCAAGCACTCACATCCCATGAGGTTACTGGGCACACTTTTTCAAAAAATGTATTTTGACTCACATGTACTTGTTACCCATATTCCACTCACCCCACCCAACCAGACTGTACATCGAGTCATAAAAAAGAATCTGATAAAACAAGGAAGCGTAGGCGAAATTATACGGTACTCTCGACAGCACAAAAAACAGTGGTCATGATGTGATTTTAAATCGGGGAAGGAAATAATGAGATCGCATTCACATACTGAGTAGGATCTGGGACAAGCCATTGGCAGTTGCTTTCCACGCGTCCTTTGTGAAGTGTTCGGCTGTGTTTATTCAGGCTGAGGGGAGCTGTATTGGATCAATCTCCTTAAAAGCGGCCATGGTTGTGTAGGCCGTTGTTGTGAAGGAACAGAATGTTCAAAGCGGATTTTCCTTTTACACCTTCCGGGTGAATGAACAATGGTGCCGCTTTCACAAGTCAGGGGTCAAAGAGTGGGGATGAGAGAGAGCTTCTTCCCATGATCACTTGGTGCAAAGCTGCATTAACCTGCACGGTAAAATGTTCAGCCTTAAAGCAGCTCTTACAGAGTTCACACGGGCCCACCTGGACGCGTATTTACTCAGTTAGATGAACACTTGACCTTTTACTGCGTGGGCCCTTGTCCTCGCTGTGGCGAAGGACACGGCTGGAACATCATGTACGGGAAGCGAGGGAGCCTTTCCCCATCTCCCTGTCACGCACACCCATGGCTACGCCTCCACTGACTCACTGACGCACTCACGCCATTTACCAGCCGATAACCTCCACCTCCATACACACCCTCTCTTCTGGTCCCTTGCTTCGCTGAGATCTCTCTCGAGCCCCACCTCCCCTCCCCCAAACCTCTCCAAATCTTTCATCCGCACTCACTTCACAACACCCCAGCACCTTAAATGCTATTTCACCTCCCACCAGGTAATCTAATAACAACTGAGCCAAGTCTGAGGCACTTAATAACCTGTTCGCCATAGCCAATAACAGGACGGTAAGCAGGAGTCAACTGGCACAATTACTTCAGTGATGCTGTGTCTTTACTTGCTGGTCTGGGAATGTTTGTTTGCCAGATTGGGCATTATGTTCCTACAATGTGTTTGAATCTTGACAAGGAGCATCACCACACACCGCTCAACAAATATGCAAAAAAGGCTCTACTTTAGTCATACATATTTTTGCATGCGGAAAAAGTAGCTTTCCGGGGTTCCTTTACTCTAACAGGTAAGTCACGGTCTAGTCCAAATAAACTTAGTTCTCAGAAGTTAACTTACTGATAAACTATGCTGCAAGACTACTGAGTTCCAAAGCACATGGTTCGTTTTTATTTAGCTGATAGTTTCTCAGTAGTTGAGGTGAGCTCCTCCCTCGCCCTGAGTTCACAGACCGCTCCAGCCTGGTTACCTCACCCTGGGTTCACGGGATTGCTTCAGTCCTGTCCCTCGCTCCATGGCCACAGACCGCTGCAGCCCTGTTCCTCTCCAGCCCATGCCTTGACACAGCCTGGGGCTCCAGATGTGTCATCCCGTCCCTCGAAACTGCACTATACTAAACTACACAATTTGGCCTACTAATCCAGTTAGCTTACTACCTCAACTGTAACCTGCTCAACCCATTTTAATTGCTGTGATAGATCTCTTATTACATTTCTGCTACATTCCATTCTACCAATACTTTACACCAGGTCAGCCAGTGGAGGATGGGCTCCCCCTCTATAGTCAGGTTCCTCCTGAGATTTCTTCCCTTTGGGGAGTTTTCCTCGCCACTGTTTCAGAGTTATTTTTTACCACATGTGCTTGCTTTCTAGGCGTTCAGGCCTGGTTTGCTCTGTTTTTTGCTCTTTTTCTGATACTCCATAACACATCTTTTTTATTTTCACAGTTCTCTGTCAAATTGATTTGACCATGCAGCATGTGCAAATGTGCATGTCTCTACAAAAGTGTGTGTGTGTGTGTGTGTGTATGTTGAGTATATGTGTGTGTGTATCTGTGGGTGTGTGTGCGTGTATGAGTTTTGTGTCTGCACAAATGTATGCATGTCTGTGTCCATGTCGGCATGTGTGTGTACATGTTTGTGCGTGTATGAATGAATTATCACCAATGGCAACAGCATACATAATAATGAGCCTTCAAAAAACTGAAGTCATCTGTCAGCAGTCCTTTGAACCACCACCCATTCGAACACAACCTTCGAAATAGAAAACAACTGTTCCAGGTAACAAACCATTTACAGGTATCTTGGAAGCATCCTGTCCATAGCTGTACCATAAACAAAGATAATAAAAACCACCCGAAGCAAACATCACCTGCACCCATTCGCCTCAAGAAAAGGGTTTCGTCGCCTTCAAGAGGTACAAAATCAACTCCCAGAAAAGAAGAGTTTACCCTGTACTGCACTTTCTTTGAAGATAAATGAATACCATATAGGGCAATGTGAAAAGAGGCACATGTCAGTGCTGCCTCTGTACACACCATCCAAACCAGTTGTGCATCCAGGATTGGACAATCACTTAGAAGCTCACTGCTAATGGAGAAGATGGCCATCACCAGACAACAAAGCAGCAGCAGGAGAAACAGCATGAATGTACATGCTGTATATGTGTCTGTGAGGGTGTGGATGTGCATTAATGTCTGTAAGCATGTTTGCATGCACAAGCATTTTGGCCTGTATGTATGTCTGTGTCGGGAAGAGAGAGAGCTAGTCTGGTTGCTTGCGTTTGTGCATTTGTGAGTGTTTGTGAATGTGAATTTTGGCGGATGCTTTTGAGCAATCCTGTGGTGGACTGTGCTGTTACTCAGTGTCTCTGCAGAGAAAGAGATCCTGCACTGGACTGTGCTGTTACTGTGTGCAGAGAGAGCGATCCTGCACTGCACTGTGCTGTTACTCAGTGTCTCTGCGGACAGAGCGATCCTGCACTGGACTGTGCTGTTACACAGTGCCTCTGCACTGTACTGGACTGTTACTCAGCATTGAGAGAGATCCTGCACCACACTGTGCTGTTACTCAGCATTGAGAGAGATCCTGCACTGTGCTGTTACTCAGCATTGAGAGAGATCCTGCACCACACCGCGCTGTTACTCAGCATTGAGAGAGATCCTGCACCACACTGCGTTGTTACTCAGTGTCTCTGCACAGAGAGAGATCCTGCACTGAACAGCGCTGTTACTCAGCACTGAGAACACGCAGGTTTAGCAGGAGCCAGTTGAACAGGTCGGGCCGCAGGAGACCGAGGCGCAGCAGGACAGGAGGTACGTCATGCATTTAACCCTGCGTGGCGTGCCCAGGTAATTACAGGGCATCGCTGAAACACGCTGTCTGCTGATGGGATGTACAGTGCAGTCCGTACATACTTGGACAATGACACAATTTTTGTAGGTTTGGCTCTGTACTCTGTCAAATTTCATTTGAAAGGAAACAATGGATTTGAGGTTAAAGTGACTCAGCTTTAATTTGAGGGCATTTGCATTCATCTCGGGGATCCACGGAGGAATTTACATTGTTCCCCCATTTGAGGGGACCAAAAGTAATTGGACAATTGCCTGCTCAGCTGTTTCTTGGCCAGCTGTGTGCCCTTGAATCATTAAGTCTTAACTTTAAACTCATATTCATTTTTGAATTTCAAATCATATGTCCTGGAGCACAGACAACAAAATAAAAATATGTCACTGTCCAAATACTTATGGACAGCACTGCAAACAAATCCAAAACAATTCATGGTTTATTCAACCATTGTCACAAACTGTTTGATTTGTTAAAGGCATTCAGATTCTTTTTGATCACAAACAAGTTTGCATTCTGGATGCAGAAAACCTCATTTTGATTCTGTCCTGGGCTTGATGAGGAACTGCAAAATTACAAACAACACATTACGGTGCAAACACTCAAATGTCTGCAGAACCAATATTTCAAGTAATACTTCCCATCACTTTAAAGAAAATGTATTTTATGTGTCCTATTTGGACTCTGCATGCACTATGCATTATTTAATACAGTACATTGTGTCCTTCCCATGACAGGAGCCAATGCATATAAACACTGAGCTGGCATTCTTCTCATGCACCAGTAAAGGGGTATTTGGAAGATTAACCAACAACAACCACAATCAATTTAATGGTTGTTTGACACATGGCTTGAAACAGGAAATGCACGTCAAATAAAAATCTCTCTTGACTCTGCTGGATGTAGTCTAACAGCTTCAATGTGTGTCAGCACCAAAAATGCTGACATCTTTCGTGATTAATTAATGGCAGAAGTTAGTCAGGCACAACGGAAAGTGGAAAATAATTACAGTTTTCCAGATATTCTGAACAAGGCTTCAGCTGTCACGGTGCATAGGTGTAGTAATTGTCTAATAAGGTCTTGTCCCTGTTGCAAATGCTTTCAGCACAGATCGTACTTTAGATCAGCTCTTCATACTTCAAAGTTGCATTCTTTTTTTCTTTTTTTGCTTTTTGTGGAAACACAGGTAATTTGTGTCACACATGAACAGCCACCAGAGCTGAGGAGGGCAGACAGCGAAGCGTACACCTCCACGACTTAGTATTCCGCGGCCAGCCGGGCTCCCCTCCGCACAGGGGCCGGTTAATAATTTGTCAGAGGCTGTGGGTTTACGTGACCGGGTTGTTGACAATAGACTCAGTGTTCCTCCATTCAGCGATGATGATTAGTGTGGGCCTGCAGGGGAGCCAGACCTGTCCCAGTCACTCTCAGGGCCAGCGAGAGAGGAGAAAAGGAGGGAAGCATAAAAAACAACTAATCCGGTTTCCTGAAAGTGGGCCCTGGAAGAATTCAAAGTGCTCAGCCCCGCAGTTCAGGGAAATGCATAATATCACCTTCTGTTCAGTAGTAACAGATGCGTGCATGCAGGCGCACACACACACACACTCACACACAAGCACACATTCACGCACAAACCCTTGAACATTCACATGCGTGCGCACACACACACATACACGAACACGCACACACATATGCACCCACATACACACACACTCACATATATACCAAAGTACACATACACACAGATGCACATACAAACGCACATACGTGCATTCACAGACACACACGCAAAAAGTGTTTTTGCAAGACTCTTTCACAGGCTTGCAACAACACCCACAGGAACAAACAGAGCAGCGGAGCCCACAGTGCGTGAAGGCCAGACACACATCCAGTAATGCCTACATCTCCCAGACAGCAGGTTCACTGACCTCCGTTATCACCTGTCCAAGCGGTGATTTGTACACAATCCCTGACCCTTTGACCACACTATCTTGGGGGGGAGTGACCTCCACCCACTCTCCAACATCACCGTCCCACCTACGTCCACCACGCAGACCTTTAACTTGACATGACCACCCCAGCGTCAGTAAGTCATTTCGTCAAATGTTTTCACTTCTCTTCATATTCCGTAATCACATGTTTTTGATAAGAGATTGCGCAAGAACCTGTTGTCAGACATCCATTTGCGTAATTGCTTCTGTTTTCCAAACAGTGAACTGCAACAGCTTGAATTGTAATGACTGTGACAATCATCAAACACACAATTGCTAGTCCAAGTCCAGGAACATAATAAATAAATAAATAAAAACGTAATAAAATTACAGCAGTGTAAACACCATCAATACTTTGCAAGTTTGTCAGACAGTTTTTGAGCACTTCAAGAATGCAAGAGGTGTTACCCTTTCAACACATTGAAATGCATAATGTTTTGTTATTTTTTACATATATTATCTAACAGATCCTCTTATCCAGAACAACTTACGTATGGTAGGAAAATATAAACATATATTAAGAAGCTCTAAGAAGAAAAACCTAAAAACAGCAAAGCATAGGATAACCTGATCTAACAAGAAAGGTTGAAGTGTTGGGGGGTAGGGAAAGGAGAGTAACCAAGCTGTAGTATGAAGAGCTTGGTGTTCAGTGTAAAGACGGACAATGATTCCACTGTGTTGACCGCTGTGTGAAGTTTGTGGCTCAACACTGTTTTGCAAGTAACTGCAAAATAGAAACCGAAACTGCTGTGTGATGTGCAATGCTTCACACTGGCTGAAGCAATACACAATGCCTACACAAGTCCTTGGATGAAACATCACCATTCCCTGACATAAGATGGCCATCGCAACAGTCCACAACAATCTACCTGCACAGAGAGTTGCACAACTACACAACCAATTGTAGCTGAGCAGCAAGGTTCAATAGAAAAAAAGGTTGCCAGGTTGCTTAACACTGCACTTGCTAAACACATGCTTTGTTCTTCCTTCGCGTTTCGACAATGTATAACACTACTGCCCCCTAATGCACCATTGGGAATTTACAGGTGATTCAAAAGTAAAATGAATATTGCTGCAAGCAGCAATTACGGGAACCAAGCACTCACACCCAGAATAAAGCCAGTAAATGCACTCCCAGCATTTAACTGAGGTCCTCTGACATCCTACAAAGATTAGGAAAAAAACACCAAATTTAACATGTTATAGCACTCCCTTGAGGTCAAGTATGTTTCAAAATTTCAAAAAAATTTAATGGTGGAATATCATTTCTGGTTCCTTGTAAAAAAAAATTTTGTCACCAAAGAGAGGGTTCTTATGATGTTGAATTAAAGAATCCATGTCAAATTTAACACTGGTTAAGCGATCGTTTTTTCATATCTCTCTATCAATCGAGCAGCTAGTCCAGAACTACAGTAAGTGATGGCCAATTCAAGATGGCGGCCACACACAAAGCTCATATATATATGGTCACAGCTGCCAGCATATGCTTTCCACCTGCATTGCATGACTCCCCAATAAGCACATATTCCACTTCTTGGTAAACAAAGTCTGAAAAAATGTCATAACCAAGATATTTTGTTTATTTCGGATTTTAACATGAAATTATGATTTTAAGTGGTCTGTTTTGAAGTTATGCTTACTTTGAGTAATGAGCCATCCATTATACTGCGCTATATTAGATTGGGTCCACGGGTTGTTTCAAAGCCAACCACATAATTGTTTAATGCTTTCTGTTAAAACCATGTTTTTTGACAATATTATGTCATGTGCAAGCAGCCCAACAACTGAAAAGTAACTTTTTACCACATTTGATAAAATTAATAATCCATATTGATAAACACTCGCATAGTCCCTTTTACTGTATATTTCACGGTCTTTGCAGAGGTCATACTGAACTGTTTACTTTCAAATTTTGTTCTGCGACTTGACAGGATGTTACACATCGAACAAAAGGCAGAGAAATGCACAGCGCTGGATCCTCACCCGTAATCGCACAAACGGGGACCGAAGCTGAATTCGCCCCGAGGCGGAAGGACGAGGCGAGCGAGGTGTTAGCGCGTGCTAATCCCTGCCTTTCCGTGCGCGCTGCAGAAGCAACGGCGGGCCACCTCTCCGCAGCCGCACATACTTGTGTGCGTGGGAGCCGTCTCCCCGCTGAGCAGAGCCGCAGACTACAGGTGGGCGCTCCGAGCGGAGCGTTCAGGGGCGAGCTCCCCCGCGGCGGGGTCAGCGCCGGGAAGCCGAGCTCCCCGCGGACCTCGGGGCGAAAGGCGGAGAAGAGGGGCCGATCGTGACTAGCAGGAGAAATCTGATCCCACGATGAAAGCTTCCTTGGTTAGAGAGATGAGATGCCTATCAGCGCGTCTGCACAGCATCCTGAGCCTACGCAGATTCAAGGACGCTATAGATTACAGGGCCTGTTCCCAACGTCATCAGCTCTGCCGAGACATTCTCACTTGTTTGCTGGTCAAACACTCAATGTAATGGAGAAGAGAAGACTCTTTCTAAATGGCAAGAACCAACAAAAAAGATCATGCACTAATGCACCAGAACCACATTTATTCATTAAATTACTAAAGAACAAAACATAAATGAATACTGATATAAGTGGGTATATAATGCCTGCATAATGTCAGACATATATTGAATGCTCCTTAGTTAGCATTAGGGCCAAACTGCAAGTGACAGCTAGAGGCCTGAGCCTTCATAGTCAGCACATACAGTATTTCAGCATAATTAATATACACAGTATTAACCACTTTGCACCAACGAGTAGGACAATCGAAAGTGCGCAAACAGATGAAGTGTAAAAAAACTGTGTCACAGAACCCTCCCTCACCAGCACACACACACACACACACATACACATGCCCAAGTGGACACACACACACACACACAAACACAAATTGTATAACACTAGCCACAGGACCCCAGGTGTTGCTATTAAATGCAATTTGGCAAAATGCACAAATTTCACAAATTTGACTAATCAGCCATGTACAAAATGTTCAAATTCATATATCCTAATACTTTCTCACAACAAAGAGCAAGAAAATCGCTTCCCTGGAGTGCATTAAAAGTAGAAGTAGTGGAAGATGCATAAATGTTATACTGCTTATACCTTTTCCCATTTATATATGAACATCAGTCTATTAACCTCTCATGAGCAATATCAGTTAATACTTGATTCACAGAAAGAGCTGGTAGAACAACCACTAACGAGCGCAATTCATTTCATACATAACCCTTTGAAGCAAAACCACTGAGAAAAGGAAAGTTTTTTTGGCAAAAAAAGATGTACTCTTAATGTTCGGAATGTTATCTAGAGTATAAGATCACGAGCAGGAATCAAAAGGACACGTTTTGTTTCTGAGCCAAAATGCATAAAGAGAGTTCTTACGAGGCCTGTGTGCAGTCAGATTCTGGAACACACAGTATATGCGTCTAAGCCTACCTGCTTACGTCAAGATCTCTGAAGAGATAGAAAAAGAATAGCTGCTTTATCAGTCTGCATCTGGTCTTTCCATCCCTCGCTTTCTCTCTCACCCCCTCCCTTCCTCTCCACCTCTCTCTCTCCCCCTCCCTCTGTCTCGGAGAGTCAGCAGCACATAACTTGCGATCACCTGCTCTTCTGCTGCATGCCCCTGCCTGTGCACAGTGAATGATTCCCAAAGCCATGCCCCCACTCCTACACATGACGGAGAGCTGTGGGTCTCAGCAACTGTCCTGGAGTACCCCTTCGCATGCAGGGTTTTGTCCAGACCTTAACTGAAATTCCTGACATATCAAGAGCTGTTCATTATTTTCGATTTAGGGCTTTTAATGCCTAATGTCATCCTTCATCATTGATGATTTATCCTCCCTGGTATATTATGCCTGGAACAGATACTCATGTAACAAAGAATGACTATTCCATATCAATTTCCGAAACACATGGTGTAACCAGCTGCTTTTTTTCCACTTTGCATACTACAGCTAAGTTTGCATAGCGCAAAGTCAGAGGAAGATCTTTCATATGTGGCTTTGATTGCAATCTAACACAATCTACGAGCACCCAATGAGCCATCCAGCAGCCCAAATTATATAAATTTAGTTTATTAATGCTTTCTTTTTCAGGAACGTGCTGTGGTAAATGATTCCATACAGAAGAGGTTACATTATGTTTTTATGAATTGATAGACCATCTACACATAAAATCACTAAAGCCTAACTGCTGAAAGTGTGGACATCTGGTATCTGAAACTGAACCATATGCGTAAAATGAAGTGTTCAAGGACAACGTGACAGGGAATGAGTCAAACCAATATTATGTTAAAGTCTGTTTAAGTGCAAAATGACACATGAGACTGAAAGGCAAATGTTATGAAGATGTTATGACCACTCCTGGTTATGAACAGTCCCAGTGCTCCACATGTTTCCCTGTCATCACTGCATTACTGGGGTTATAGTTGGCTATGTACTCCATGATTTCTTTGCAAGAAAACAAGGTTTTTGAAGTATGGAGTGAAGAGTAAGTGTCACTTTCATGACAATTTTGATTGTTAATGTGGCTGTAGATCGTTTCCTCACAAACTATTTATTATCTGATCATTTCTAATTTCTGAACGTCTCAGTTCGTAATTGTCCATTATAGATCTGGTAGAACTTCGACCCCTGCTGGTTGGTTTGAGTTTTTGCAGTCTGTCCAATCTAAACTTAACGTCGAAATTGTGTTCTGGAAAGCATAACTGAATTCCTGGGAACGCCACTGACAAGATCAATTCACTAAAATGAGGAAAACCAACACAGGCGCCTAATAAATCTGAACCTCAAAAATAAGGAAGTGTTTATATGAAAGCTTACTCGTGGACAGATGCTATTGCAAAGACAACAGCCAAGAAAACTGCGCAGCCAAGAAAAAAAAAGGTTAACCATGTAGCTAGCTTGGTTTTAAATGAAAATATTCCAAGGTCTGAACGCTGCCTTTGTTTTGTTAAGATGGATACAGGCATTTATTAAAACATATAAAAGGTCTACATTGTAGTTACTATTCATTTTCATAGGCCATAATTTTATTGAAGTTCTCTGCCTGATATTATGCATGTATACAGACCTGGAGTGTTTTCAAATTTTACAGTCATCTGAAGAGTTATAAGTAGCCTGTTTAAAACACTAAAACTAAATTTTTTAAATATAGCTCTAAGAGAAGCTTCTCTAGAGACTTAACATGTCCTTGCCATCAGTTCCTGCATACAAAAGTTAATTTTTGCTATAAACAATGTAATCGAATGATTAAATTGTAGAACATATCGTGAAAAGTAAATATAATGCAACAGCCATTACGCGGCCTACATCTTCAATAGCATTTGCAATTTATTAGGCCTTTAAAAATATATGACTGAACTGTAATATTTTACAATATAAGGAGTATGAATTTCATTTGAAAATGGTTTCTCACTCGGCGTAAAAGTCAGTGTAGCCTAGACTGTAACAGGAAACCGAAAGAGAAGCCAAGAGTCCGGATTATTCACGCAGCCTACAAAAATCCTACCGCTCGCGTTTATTAAAACCACTTCCTCCCCATCTACACTGAATGGTGCGCGTGCAGTGGGGAAAACGCCATTCTGTAAGGTTCCAAGGTAACTTCAGACCAGACTGTTGTCTTTTATAAAGATGATTACAACTGCCCTAGACAACCAATAAATTGTGCATGAAGAAATTCGATCTGATATGTGGTAATACTTAAAAAGGCCAAACAGGTTCCCGCGTGCGCCACATTGTTTCCCCATTTCTTTCCTGGAAACGGTTGCTAACAACATACTACTGCGAGCGAGTTTGCTAGCGAACTAATTGTGGCAATACAAGGGAGCTATAAAAACTTTAAAAAAACTAACCAGAACGAAAACTTTCAACTTTCACCCACAGGTAATAAATGTAATCAGTATTTATATTGTGCACGTTTCCTTTTGGATAGATCAAACGTGCAATGACAATTCTGTGCATACCAGTGACGTTAGTTAATTCATTCCTACCTAATGCAATCGATCGAATGCAATGGCATTTACATGTTTAACGTGAAGGTTGCTTTTGTTCCTCGATAATGTTAAATTTAGGTGTAAGTGCTCGTACGAAAACCAAGATAGGCCACGATATCAGCAAAATACATTTACATTTACGACACGCTGCAAATTGACGGCTTGCTGATTTGTGCATTGCTTGATGTCAGTGTTTGCTTTCCAATGTCAATATTGTCATTTCGTATGTAACTAAGATGTGGCGTTTTATCATAATTTCACGTAGATCTAGATAAGATGTACACGTATACATTGCGATGATTTAGACCTATACCGAGGAGTGTATATATACACGTCAGTAGCAATATCCCACGACCTACTGTACACGTACATGGCCTGCCTTAGTTTACAACAGCCCAATATTTCTAGCACATTTCACTGTGAAAGTATGGTTTAGAAGGCACTTACAGTGAGGATGTAGGCTAGTAGATTTTAGTTTATCACAGTCATTGTTTGTTTTTAAGTAAAAATTCAGAAACCACTGCACTGGGACTGTACAGAATCAGAAAACAGACTTTACTGGGCTGAGGCACTATCTGCAGTATTAACAGGACTAAAAAAGCTCTCCATCTGTAGAATGCATACCATTTAAAAAAAAAAAAAAAAAAAGCCTCTCTCTTTCCCTTTACAGTCAAAGTTAGGACACAATGCCTCGTGGGAGGTCAGCAGTCAGCATCCTCTCTGACAGTAGTGAGATGGACATCGATGGGATTGGTATTCATATTTTTTCCTTCAGTATATCAAATGAACAAATGAATGAATGCACATTTTATTATTTAACATACTAACTTGTGGTGCCCAGACTGTATGGATTAATAAAACACTATTGGTCATTTCTATATCGATGTATGTCAGTGCTAATATTATGCATCCAGTTTTAAGTGTGACAGAATATATATGTAATGAGGTATTATATTTATGTAGCACATTTACCAATCTGAATGCTCTTTAGTGAAGATCCTGCCACCTTGGTGATACACTGCAGCTGTTATGAACCAGAAAGCTCACCAGGGAGGCGATTATTAGAGCAAATAAACTGTAAATACACTTTAAAGGTACAGAGGTTTGCCTCACAGTGATTTATTTATCTTAGGCCTTAACTTGTCCAAGGTAAACGTGTTGTCTGCTTCACGTGTTCTGCAGCGGAGGCCGAGCTGGCCAAGCTTCAGAGGCAATTCCGTATCATGGAGGGCGACCGGCAGGCTTACAGCATCGAGACCCAGAACCTGATTCGCAGGCAGCTGTAAGCGCGGCCTCTTCCGCTGCCCCCTCTCACCACCACTGCGGTCCGTGCCGATATTTCCCCACCACAGTGCATCAGCTCTTCGGTATTTTCTGAGTCAAATCAGCACCTCGCAGCCCTGGTCCCGGTGGACCACTGTGCACGCCGTGATTCAGCCTGAACCCTCCTTAACCCTGGGCGCTATAATGCTGCTGTCAATTACCCCGCTCGGTTCTGAGGGCTTGGCTCTCATCCGCTTTTGATATCAAATGACAGTTATCTGACAACAGATCACCGAGAAAGCAGAGCACAGTCACACCTGTTTTTATGCAGAGAAATTAAAGAGGCCTGTCATGTAACTTACAGGAAGGTACTTGACTTTAGCAATCTTTCTAGCACAGGTGACCTTCTGTTGTGTTATGGTAGGGCAACACATAATTATGAGTGGGAGTAACCATGACAGAGAGCTCGGTGAGAAATGTAGTGAGCAAGCCGCCCCGAGGGGCAGAGCAGTTTGTCAGGACACCAGCACAACGGCTAGCAGCCAGGTTTGACGGACGGCAGAACACACTTCCGTGGACGTGCATGCCAGCCTGCACTCTTCTGAAACGCTGGACAAAGTTAGAGGGACGGAATAGGAATGACTGGCCATCCCACACAGGGAATATCCCACACTCAAGAGTATATTAACCCTTTAAGGTAAAAGATCACGAAACATGTGATTAGAATGTTCTTAACTGAAATTTCATATTAACCCTTTAAGGTGCAAGACCACAAATGTGATTAGAATGTTCTTAACTGAATATTCAAATGCAGATGTAACAATAACTGACTTAGAATTTTGCCAGAAACATTCCAAAAAAAACCCAACTGTTCAAAGGGTTAAAAGTGCGGAGTAAACAGCGGATAGGAAGGAAGGCCGTTCTGACCCGAGGTCCCCGTCTGTGTGTGCCTATTGGCCGGGAGCAGGCAGGAGATTCAGAAGCTCCAGAAGGAGCACGAGGAGCTGCAGTGCAGCCTTCGGGTGTCGGAGAGCCACGCCCGCCGGCTGCGCGACACGGAGGCGACGCAGACCCTGCGCAGCACGCTGGAGCGACGCGACGAAGTGGAGGAGCAGCTGGAGAGAGAGAAGCAGGCTATCGCGCAGCTGGACCAGGAGGTGGCGTATATTCCACACCAAACACTTTGGGGGGGGGGGGGGGGTTACTGCCCGATGTGGCACTTTGATATGCAGGGAGGGGGTTGGTGTCACGCATGGCACGTTGTATGGGCGTGTATCATGGGGGGATACACTGTTCCACATGGCTTTCTCACGCAATAAGACTCGTACATCTGTGGTCTTCCATCTTTTTATACTGTGCGTAATAATACCTCAAAGATGAGCGTAAGAAAACCAACATGAGTAATGCATACTCCAACAGGGCCAAGTATTGTAAATCTAACATCTGTCTTGTCTGTACGCGGGGAACAAGATTTTTAGCCTGGAGAGGAAGCTGGCAGACCGGAGGAGAGGGGGCAGTGCGGTGAACCTTAACCGAAAAGCCCAGGCCAGCCAGACGCACCAGGCCAGCCACACCCTGGAAAACAAGCTGCACAGGGTGAGGGGGCGTGTTCGTCGTGAGCAGCCAGCCGCCACTCGCATATCCGCCTCAACCACGGCAGCAGCATGACCGAGAGGAAGTGAGGTCAACAATCACGGCAATTCAAACGGTCGCTGGTATCCCACGGTCTCAGTTCAAATCCCGACCGTGCCAATGCCAACTCTGGTTGGTAGCTCCACAGGGCAACACATAATTGGCGGTAGTCTGAGCCAGGGTTAGGGAGGGTTCAGTCAGCCAGAATCTGTGTCTTAATGCTCTCAAGTGACCCCCGCTGGTCAACTGGGTGCTCAAGATCTGTCTGCTGAACCTGAAGAGTCTTCCTGCGACTCAGGTCTGTGCAAGCTTGCCTGGTGGGCTGCCATGTCAAAAAAGAAGCAGCTAGTAACATGACATACTTTGGAGGAAAATGCGTGCTTGTCTGCACTCTCCTGAATCAACTATGCAGATCACATGGGCACTTCTGTGTACTATTAGGCATTACAAATTGTGGAGAAAATTGCATCTAAAAATTTTTTTAGATGCAAAGGACATCATTGTCCTGACTTGTAACTCACTCACTCACATTAAAGATTCTCCACAAGAGGGAGGTATTGGGATGCTACGCAAGAGTGGTGCTCCACATCAATAATACTGTGTGGCCTTGTTAAAAAAAGTGGCTAACAAGTGTCACCGCTGCATCATCCACAGGCCTTGACCAGTTTTAACAAGCAGCTGGCGAAGATTGGCAGTCTGAGGGAAGAGCTGGAGACTCTGCATGTGGAGCGGGACAGGTTTCAGCACCTGTACCGCAGACTGATCAAGGTGGGCGGCCATCTTCCTGATGCTTAAAGAACACCCACTTACTACTCTCCGTCTTGTCTTGGTTAGCATTGATAACTGACAATAGTTCTCTAGTGGTGTTGCTGGTCAGGAAATATTGTTACACAGGTCTGGCTATTGCTTATATAAATGAGATAAAGGCACTTACGTTTCTCCTACACCGTGAGTTTCACTGGGTGAGAGTGTCCGCTAAATTAATGAAATGTAATGTGCCTCGGGATGGACTAAAGGCCACTGTGTCTGATCTTACAGGAGCTTCAGGAGTTACGCAAGGACATTGGGGATGTAGTCGACCAATCCACATCCGCCTACGATGCTAGGTGAATGAACACTGTGGAACGTGATCTGTGCGGGAGAGAAAATATCAGGATGGGAGACTGAACCCTCCAAATGGATGAAATTTGCAATCAGAGACTTGCCTATTTGAATCACCGTGCTCTACTTTGGGGAATGGTGTCTTTTGATTGGTTCTTACAAGTGCGTGATTGACTGCATTGTGTCGTCCCACCCATTTTCATGTTAATGAACATCCGGTCTCAATATTCCATCAGCAGGAAGTGGAATGGTGGTAATCCTGTGTCTGTCAGTATGTGTATGTGTGTGTGTGTTTGTGTTGATTGAGGAGGGGTTCACTGTGGGGTTTGTGTTACAAAAGTCCGAACTCCCGATTAGTGAATGTGCCTGTGCACACGCATTTTCTGGGCAGGTGGGTGGATAGTTGGGTGACCAGTAGTGTGATCGTGCCCATCTCTATGCCAGGGTCGAGGCCCAGTGTAAGACCGTGACGCTGAACGAGAAGGCCGTGAAGGACCTGGCGCAGTACAACGTGGAGATGCAGGAGCTGGAGAGGATCATCGCCCACGAGCACCGGCTCAAGACCTTCATGAACATCAAGAACCAGGAGCGAGCCGACGAGGACGCCCAGGACCTGAGCCGCAAGCAAGGTCCAACATTGCAGTTTTCTGGTTACAAACCTGGTTCCCCAACCTCTACAGCACACTGCCAAGCTCTCACAGCCAAAAGTCCCCCACCTGTAGTCACATCTACAGCTAAAAAAGGGAAATGGAGGAACATTGTAGATGTTTTTCAAAAGGCCTCATCGTGCTCTTGTAGGTGCTACAGATTGGTGAAGGCTGAGGTGTGTTTTCCCCCTTCACTGTGAAACCTGTCAATGGACTGCAGATGTTTAACATTGCACAGGGTCCCTCATAAATAAAGAAAAATGCTTTGAAAGCATGAGATGAAAAGCACTGCATAAATTGAAATGATTTTTTATTATTATTATTATTGCTGTTGCGATATGATACAGGGGGTAGAAGAGGTGTAAAAGTGACAGCATCTCTGCATTCACAGCCACAGAAGAGAGGGAGAAGAGGAAGACTGAATCAGGGGAGGAAAGCATAGCCTCTCTGGAGGAAGCCTTCATTCGGATCCAACGCATCACTGGAGAGGAGGACCTAGACCTGCTCGTCATGAAGTTCATTGAGGGTCTGTACCTACTGTGTTATGTATGTCTGCGCAGATCTTAGAGCAGGGCTGTATGTACCAACTGCGTTATGTCTGCGCAGACCTTGCAGAAGGGTTGTCTGTACCTAAAAAATCAATTTATTCTCACAGTTCAGGAAAAAGTATATCATATAGTGCCAGAATGGCCTATGATAAAAACTTAATTGAAAAGAACAAAAAAATGAGGGATAAAGAGATCAAATTAGACCATAAAACTGGTCTAGCAGCAGCCCAGCAGCAATTTTAATGCAAACTGACTTTTACATCTGCAGTTGAAGACCGGAACTTTGCCCTCTTCAATTACGTCAACGAGCAGAACAACGAGGCTGAGACACTGAGGGACCAAATCAGCCAGGTGAGTCTGAGATAAAGATGAATTTAAAAAATAATAATAAAATGTTAAATCTCTTGCGTAAAGTACATATATATCATTTTGATTCATTTTGGGGCGAAAGACATCCTAACTCTGCACTTCCATCGGGGGATGAGGTTTTCGAAAGACGCAAACGCAGGCGTCTTGTCGAGCGGCCATGTGGCCTGGGTCAGAACGTGTCCTGTCACATCGCTCAGTAAAATAAATATCTGGTTTTTGTCGTTTAAACAATAAGGTTTAAGTGAAGGAGTCCAGGTGCCTTGCTAAAACCAGAGGTCCTTGCCTCAGAGCTTAGTTTATGAAAGCGCTATAAACATGCTGCGCACCCATCTGAGCAGACGAGTGCGCTTTGTCAGATCCAGCAGGAGATGGCCCAGTTCCGCCAGGAGGGGCAGAGGCAGGAGAGGGAGCGAGGGGCCCTGCTGAGGGAGATCGGCGAGCAGCAGGAGGAGACGGAAAAGCAGACACAGGCCTACGAGCAGCGCGCCACCGTGCTGGCCAAGATCCTGGACCAGCTCAAGACAGGTAGACCAACAAGAGCCAGTCTCTCTCTCTCCCTGTCTGTCTGACACACACACTCTCACACACATGCACTCATGCACACACTCACGCTCTCGCTCTTACATGCTCACTCACACACACTCTCACACACACACACACACACACAAACACAACCTCTCCCTGTTCTTCTAGATCACAACCATGACAGTGACAGAGCTACAGACATTTCATGCACACAGACAAGCTGGGCTGGGCTGAGCAGAGAACTGAAACAGACCAAAACCAGCGATGGCAGAGCCAAGCTCCACAAGAGCCGTGTTACGGACGTGCGCTGCTCTGGCTCTCTCTAACTGACCCTGCCCTCTGCGCCCCAGGAGTGAGCGACGTGTTCCAGGAGATCGGCTGCGACCGCTCGGTGATCGAGGACATGCTCGGCTCCTCCAGTGGCATCCGGGACAGCGACCTGATAACCTACCTGAGCCTGGTGGAGCAGAAGACCAACGAGCTGCTCACCATACAGTCCTACCTCATGTCCAAGGTACTGAACCACAGGCCTAGTCTCCAAGCCGTATGTGACAGGAAGTGGAACGATCGGCGAACGGGCGAATCACCGTACGCATGTACATTACATTGCGTAACGTAATTTTGGTTCTGAACGAGCGTTTTAGGGATGTTGCGTCGACACTCACTGGTTTGGGAATGCTGTTAGTCAGGTCTGACACTACTGTTCATGTGAATCAGGTACAGTACTGAATGTACTGTATGGTAGTATAATGTAATATTTAAAATCCCCTCCCCTCCCCGCCTTTTCCTTAAGGACCTTGAGAAAGATTACGACCCGGAAGATGTCGCCCGTGTCTTGCTGGGTCAGAGTCCTCAGCTTACCAGACAAAATTTATCTATCCTGCCTCCCTCCATTGGGTAAGTTTAGAAATGTGTGTGTGTGTGTGTGCATGCATGCGTATGTATGTGTACATGTATATCACAGTGTTCGTCTGTGTGTGTGTGTGCGCGTTAGTGCGTGTGCATGTATATGTATCTGTGTGCGTCTGTGAGGGTCTGTGTATAGGTGTGTTTGCGCGTGTTTGAATATTTTAAAATGATGGACTGCATGCCTTCAGAGACACCATTGACCCGGAAGAGTCCTCCCTCACTGACGAGGAACGCCCCCTGACAAGGAATGAACTCCAAGAAAGAGTCCTGAAGGGGGTGAGAACAGCCTCCTGGGATAGCCGGGGGGGGAGGGTTACAGTCACCTGGGTTTAGTCTCTTCCGTGATCGCACGATAATGTATTGAATGACATACAAAAACAGATAACTTACTAGTTACCTGAAAATTGCCTATCAAAGACAATATCCTCATGTAGCTTAAAGCTTTGTCTAATGAGTTGTGTTGTGCCTGTCACCAGATAGCAAGCACAAGGATTATTGTAAGTACCCTCTGCACAAACAGCTGTCAAAGTAAACTGACAATTTTGCCTGGCAAATGGGGGGGGGGGGGCATGACCCCTCAAATTGAGCGTGCATGACACTGCTACACCATTAAAGAGGTGCCAGAGCTCTGTTCGTGTACCTCAGTTCACCCCCCGTGTTCTGGCCCAGGTCCTGCGTAAGGAGAAGAGCACCCGGCCAGAGGCCAAGCTCCCCAAGGTCGGCGTGGTGACCAGCAGTCGCCAGCACCCTGCCGAGGTCTGACGTGGAGCACCCGCACCAACCCCCGCCTGGTTCCCGCGCACCCGAGTCGGTTTGTTTTCACTGTTCTACTGCAATGGAACAGACTTTTCAGAAGCAGCCAATCATGGGTCAGCTCCAGTGGGCTTGATGTGCAATGCTAGGATGCTTCAAATGCAATTCATTTACGAAACAATGATGTACAGCAACCATATCCGTGTTGCCACAACAGAATCCAAAGAGCAGTGATTAAGTCCCTAAAAAAGTGAACAAGTGATAAAAAAGTGAAGCAAGATGAATCAGTTAATCTTGTTATCCATCAATATCATTGATAACTCAACACCACAATGGATATCAGCACAGCATAAAGAATCTAGATGACAAGGCTTCATCTTGACTAAGTTGTAGGACCCAGGGATGGGGGAGGTTGTGCCAGGGGTAAAGGAAAGATCTGAATAAATCTTTGTTAGAAGCTGCTGAGCCCCTTGATACTGCCTTCCCATTAATCTGGGACCAGCTGAGACAGCAAGGCTTTAATTCAGCCAATCACGTTTGTCTTTAACTTTACTAAGATATGGATCCAAGTGTTTGTGCTTTCTTTGTACTGGTTACAACTTACTTATGGCAATAACTGAACTCACAAAAATATATTTGTGAATAAAACATACACCAACACTTGCATTTCATCCTTATTCAATGGCATCATGTACTTTTTACATTAAGGAGACTTCTACTTACACTGTTCATGTCACAAGCAATGGTTTGGAATGCATTTTACACCTTACTTTTATCAAGTTATGGTGGGCTAGGTTTCAATGTCTTGCAAGATCTCGATCACTTCACAATGTGGAAAATCTTTTCTTTTGAATAATTGCAATACCGTGACATAACAACAGAACCCTGGCATCAATCAACTTATTTACAGAACATTCAGATTAAAATATTAAAATTATCATCAAAGATTATTTCAGTTGCTACCTCTCTAGGATATAATTTCACAGATCTGCATTTTGATGTCCTCAACAAAAATATTTACAAGATCACAAAAAGCTATCCATAGTTCATTTTAATGTAAAAAATGATTTAAACAAATAATTCAAAAAATGTATATTTCTACATAGGCCAGTTTCCATTCTGCAGCATTTTTAAACAGAAACAAAGTAGTGATTAAATCCATAACAACACAAAGGCAGGCAGTGGTTTCAAAGTGAATAGTTACTTCATTTAGATTGTGAAAACTGGCAAAATGTTCAAAATTCAATACAGTGATCAACACATAATCGAAAAATGTAATATTACATTTGTGTACAAAAAAGTCTATTTGTACAGGACACTCAATACTTAAAATTGTTATAACTGTACCTTTCTTGTATAAATAAATTCTGATATACATTGCCAATAGAAAGTGTTCCCCTCATTCAACAATTTAGTTTTGGTCTTATTTTGCTTCCTCAGATCTTGAACGTAACATTTTTGGGGGACCCAGTGAAATCGGTGTCGTATCTGAACCACAGAACTTGATTTTTTCAGAATTCCTCTTGGCCTCACAGTGGGCTCCCTAACAAGTTTAGTCTCCCCCCAGTGGCTCGAGTTGGAAAGACAGTGTTGGAAGGAAGAAACTGCTGGAAGACTTTAGTGGTTTGGAGAAACGGCTCCCTCCAGTGGTGCAACATGGAAACATGTTCTTTGTAAACAACTGAATTGGCGCACAATTGCTGTCAACCAGTGGTGGGGCTACAAGGGGGGGGCCCCATTACAAATCTGCACAGCACAAGCACAGCCCCCCCCCCCCACCCAAACATTTTCTTACAATTTTACATTTCACATTAAAAAATAAAAATTATAAGCACTTACAAGTTTTTGAATTACCTCGATTACTGTCAACAAAAGCTTTTTGTGTTTTTTCTTTAGTGTTTTTAACAGGTTTTAAGTGTTGGATATAGTTTACAGAGATGCATTATTTCTGCATGTTATTTTGTTTGTAAAATTTTGTAAAACAAAAAAATAATAGAATAAATAGTTTTTTATATATTGTTGCTTATCAACTCCATTCTGACACCTAGGTTTCATGTTAGCTAGAAGTCTTTACTGCTTTTTTGGTTTTTATTATTTGAAAGTTTCAAATCTCTCCTCAAACTCAAATGTTTTTCCAAAAGGAAAAACTCTTTTATGAAAAAATAGTACTTCATTTTAATATCCCTTTTACTGTATGTGATTGAACTCAGTACTGAGCCGCGTATGAATGTTAAACTGATTGTTTCATGTTTCTGAATTAAATTCATGTTCATGTATTCTGAAGCAAAGCTGTCAAGTAAGTATTTGTTGTTGACAAAAAGCAGTGAATGTAGATAACAGCAGTGGCTGCGTAGTGGGAAATCAGAGAGAAGAGTTTCAGGATTCTCTTGGCTGTGTCACTCACAGTGAGTGGGATTGGAGTTTGCCGCCGCCGCCCCCGGTTGGGTCACTCGATCCCATTGGTCCGTTTGTCCTGGCCACAGAACACAACCCGGTTTTCCCGGCGAGCACGCTCTGCCTCGAACACCAGCCTGTGACTGGACAGGGTCTCTTCTGGGCCTGAGCGAATCAGAGACGGGTCTCCACTCTACACGCGCACAGACACACACACACACAGCATGTGCACACGCACATACACAGACAGACAAATGGACACGCAGACACAAACACAAACCATCAAGCTGTTACTGACACTGTAAATGTTTCACTGTGTGTGTGTGTGTGTGTGTGTGTGTGTGCGTGTGTGTGTAAAGCTCTTACAGAGACAGCGGAGATGAAAGTGTCCAGTAGGTGATAATCGGCCCCCCCGTGCCCATGCATGCCGAAGTTCCCAGGGACCCCAGAGGGTGCTGTGTGTACAGTGGCCCTCTGGGTGAGGAAGTCAAACACTCGAATCCCATGCCCATCATAGTGCAGCTCTCCCTGTAGGAGCACACAGGTACACATATTAACATCACATTAACCCCATACAGCAGCCCTCCCAAAAAATCAGGCATAATCGCCACATAATTGCTGCTTGTAGCTATATGTAGTAGTAGTAGTAGTAGTAAGCTTACCTTACTACCATATATGGTAGTCTTGCGCTGGCACATCACCTCTGTGAATGCCACCATTGAAAAAGCAGCAGTGAGACCCCCTTCAAACTCCATGTTCACCACCTGGCAGGGGAGATGAGGGAGAAGAATGAGACCGGCTAAATATATACCTATATTTGTCTGAATACATGACCACTCTGCTCATTCAATTGTATCTGGGGGGGAAATGACAAATTAACTAGGAAGGATTGGTTATGAAATCATGTTTTTAAATTGTGAAATCAATTCAGTCATTCATCTCCATTGAGACACTGCCATTGCACCCTTGCTTTACTTAAATATCCAGCTGTATGCATGGTGTGTAGATTGTATACAGAAAGTATGGTCTTGTGCGTGATTCTTTTAATTCAGATAAGAGTGCGTGCTGAGTTGAATAATGAATGATAATAAGATAAGACTGCATAGCAGACAGTAATCCTAACACTTAGTCTCCTACCTACAGTCTCCTAACCGTTACACAACACTATCAGAACCCAAATGTTTAATTAGCAGCGGATAGAGAGCGTGCTGTGTCTGGCAGGTGCGTTCCTCACCTGGTTGGTGCAGACGTCATTATCGCACTCATACACGCAGCGGCCATAGGGCCCCGAGCGCAGGGCCTCGGTCACAGACTCGATGTCCGGCACGGAGCTGGAGCACACCACCGACACAGGCCAGCCCACGCATCCCTGCAGCACAGAGTCCGAGCACAGGCTCACTGTAACCTTGTACAGTACCTTACCGTTACACAGGTGCAGAACTAGCCAATGTCAGGCAAACCCAACAGGCAGGGAAAAAGCTTTTAAAAAGATTACGCTACGACAGAGGTGGACAACGATACAGAGGGTCGGTGTATTTGCAGGTATTTGCCAATTACTATTCCACCAATTACCCCTGCTAAACTGGCTGTGTACACCAACACTGCTTCTCTCATAGATGAGTCATGTTTCATATAGGAACACAAGAACAGTCTTGAGCTGCCATTTATGGTCTTATCAAGAAGTTAAGTCAAAATGTCAGATGACGTAAAAGTTAGGGCTTATTAAGTCATTAAGGCCTGAAGTTGGCATGAAAACCAGAAACAGATATGGCCCAGCAGGTCAGACACAAGTTTTTTAAAAGTTTACACAATACCGCCTAATGCGAAGCAACCAAACAGGCCGGACAAAAGTTTTTAAACGATTACGCAATAATACATAATGTGAGGCACCCCAACAGGTTGGACAAAAGTTTTTAAAAAGTTTACACAAGACTACCCAACGTGAGGCAAGCCAGCAGGGTGGAAAAAACGTTTTAAGATTTAAGTTTATGCAATTTTGAGCCCAGCCCCATGAATTAATCTCTTTAATTCTTCCCTTACGTTGCATGAGTTTCAGATGACTAACGTCAGATATTCTCTGACATTCTTTTCTAAATAACTCGTCTTTCAGCTCCCCGATCAAGCAAAATCCGTAACGATTTCTCTCTGGTATTGAACATTTTTCTAGAGGGAAAGAGAGCATTGTGGAGAAAAGGTACTTTTGGTTTCTCTAAAAAAAAACTAAAAAAAATTGTCATTTTTGACAGACAGCAAGCGCATGTTATTCTGAAAAGTCTTCACAAGCTGAATGGAAGTCGCATGGTTAATGCAGAAGAATGCATGGATGCATGGAGGAGTTACACAACACAGCTGGCCAAGAGTGCGCCGGGGTCAGGAAGCTGGGGCCTTTTCATGCGCTGAGAAATGCGAAAAATCTGCCCTTTTCTCAAGGCGTCAAGCGGGCTGAGATTTCTCATGCATTGATGCATTGTTCTGGAAATATTTCACCGGGGCAAATCCACCATTCCACACACTTCTCCCTTTCATTCGGTGTTCCGCCTGTTCCGTTTTCTCCTCCAGCCTCCCTTCATCCCTCTCTCTCTCTCTCTCTTTCATTCATCCTCTCCTTCGTCTCATGAGAACATTAAAAAGTGTGACAAGTACACGACCCTCAGCCAATTCTCCCTCATAATTTTCTTTATAACATGGAGCGAGTCTATTTCTCTGTTTATAACTTAACACACTGCTTTTTTCCCCTGTCAAAACTATCATCATCTTTCTATTTTCCACATAATCCTCATTCTCCCTTTCAACATCAGTGCCACTGTCTCCATTACAAGGCAACTGGTAAATTACTGATACATTTCAGGGAAGGCCTTCAAATATCACAACAGAATAAAAAGATTACGATTTTATGCATTACATATATACCATTAATTAATGTATTCATTAAAACTTCGTTGGCATTTAAAATGTGTTCATAACTTCCTGCCAAATAAAACAGTATTAATAACATATCAAGTTCCCTTTCAGCCCCTAAACAGAACACTGTACATACTGTATGTGTATTAAAATAGAATTAACAAATGTAACAGGTAAAAGTATAGTTTAACCTGTCTAACTCTATCCAGGTAGATCTTGCAAGCAGAGTACGGACAGGCTCCCTCTACTGGACAGTCTAAGCATCGCGCTGCAGCTCCCTGGGGCTAGAACAAAAAATAAAAACCTGCTGTAATCACAAACAGGCTCACATATGCAGTGCTTTGGTGCTGCCTCAAACACTGGGTGTGTTCATTAAGATACAAATTAACAAGTCTAACTCTGAAAAAACAGCATGCCCAGTGTTAATTACGGGGTGAACTGGGTTAAACTGTCAAGGACCTTGTTTTCTTTGGTGAAGTGGCTCAGTGACCCAAACGATGACACCTTCACGCACCTGTGAGACACAAACTCATTAACGTTCAGAATCAGGTCAACAGGTTTCCACAACAGGCGCTCCCTTTCTCTACATATAGACCCGTATAATGAGAAGAGTATCTTTGCGCCAACAATACAATCCACCATCTTATACAGTATGTGACATCATTAGGCCGGATGAACAGTGGGCGGAGCTAACTGGCAGCATCAGCTGGCCGTACCTGCGGCCTCCCGCCCAGTGATGGATGAGATCCAGGTCATGACAGGACTTAGCCAACAGGGCGAATGAGCTCGTCTTTTCATTCCTCCAATTCCCTCTAACAAAGGAGTGAGCAAAATGATAGAATCCCACCTGGAAGATGACGGAGAGGGAGGGAAAGAAAGACAGATCAAGGCTGCAACAAAACAAATATCTGTTTAAACGCCCTTTTTTAAGATATCACACTTGTGGTAGCTATAGCATGCTATAGTAGTTACTGTGGACCTGATGAGGTGTGGATCATGAATCTTGGTTTCGGTGCCATTACAATGTGTCAGCATAGATACTGGGCAGGGAACCTATAACCTCCATTTCAATTTTAATCTCAGAAACTTGGTATTGGCACTGAGTGACAGATGAGACCAAGTGTGTTACAATCAGTTTCAATGACAGCAACGATATTCTTGACATGTGTCTAGATGCACTCACAACCTTATAGACTACGATAAGCCAATTTATTCACTGTTCCAAACAGCTCAATTTTAACAGCGTTTGGAACAGTCAATAAATTATCATATCATAGTCTATAAGGTTATAAGAGAATCTAGACACATGTCAAGAATATTTTTACTGTTACTGCAAACTCAAGTTAACAGTGATTCATTTACAGTGCAGTGGACAAACAAATAGGATGACATTGGCATGGACTGCGATCTATGTCATCCATTCAATATCAATGTCACCCTGTTCGTTTGTCCACCGCACTGTAAATGAATCACTGTTAACTTGAGTCATTCTATCTGCACATTCCTTTGAGTTTTCATAAACTTTTTACTCTACAAATGAAGGCAGTTTTGATTTTAGACTGTTAATGTGTTACAAGCACTTTGCTTGTGTGTGTTCTGTAGCTGACAAGCTGTGTTCTAACTCTAACCCTAACCCTAACCCCCAGCCCCTACCCCTACTGTTTTGAGGTGCGAGTCAAAGGGCCTCAATCACAAAACGTTTCTTAAATCATTCTTACTTTTGTCCTTAAAAAGGTTCCTAAATAAAACCAATATGGGATTCATGACACATGTGCAGGCCTTTGTTTTTGTGCATACCCCAGTTGTATGTGATTATGAATGCTGGCTGTTTGTAAATCTTATGCGCAATCCTGTTCATGTGATTAGCATAAGGAAACAGCCATGAGCAAATACAGATAAGGAAAAAAAATTGATGAATGCTGAAATGTTCCTGGAAACGTTCTGAGACTCAGGGGGACTGATTTCATACCGGCTCCAGGTGCTGAATGTGGATCACATCTCCTATCGTGCCACCGTCAATCAGCTCCTACAGAAACACAGGACTCTGAGCCAGCGGTTCCCAAACTCTTCATTTAATTTCAAGGCCCATTAAATGACTATCACGTGGTTGAGGACACTCATGTCATTAAATTCTCGGACATGTTCGTTCAACACGTGACACAAGCAGCAATGCAGTGGCTGTTCAGTCAATAGATGAAAACATGCCTAAATAACTATATCATTACATGACAGATGTATACAATACATAAAATCAATTTAATATGATACACATATTTTTAAAATGACAGTTTGGGAACTGCTGCCCCATAACAATTAGAAAATAAAGATGCACACTGAAAACAACATACATAGTGTGTCCTTTACATAAACATTAGCTGAAGGTGAACTCATTTCATTGTACTGCCTGGTACAGCAGCAAATGGGGCTCATGTATACGCTCTCTCTCTCTGTAACAGACATGAAAGGGGCCACTTTACTTTTATCTTGTGGATGGTAGGGTCATATCTGAGGACATGGCAGACTGTAAGCATCACATGACTCTGAACGCAGGCCTCAACAATCTCTCTGCAGTCTTCAGCAGTCACCTGGAACATGTAAAAAAACACATGCATGTATACACACATATATCCAAATACACACATGCCCGCATGCATCCAAACGTGCCCACAGACAGGTACATAATGTCAAATCACACACACATAAAAAAACAAGCCTATAAGCCCACAAAACTCAACACATCAATGTAACAAAAAAAAAAGAATCTGATTAATACAATCTGATTAACACTCACAACCACAAAAACAAAAACAGAACCATAAAGGTTAAGACGTGTTGCTGTAGCGTCACCTCATTAAAGGGCTTTTTCACCCCGAGGAACAGATGCTCATCACACTCATGAAAATAAAAAGACCAGGGGGGAAAAGGTGCTTCCCTGGCTAACATCGCTCAAAGCGACCCGTACAACACTCACGGCCATTGGCTTCTCCAGCAAGACATGGTAGCCTCGCTTGGCCAGAGCCACAGCAGGGTCCTAAAACACAAGCGGAGACACGTGTCCAGGACTGAACGTAAGAGACCGCGACCCCACCAGAGAGTGCCCGTGTCCCAGACACTCAGATCACAACAAGCCACGCAAAGTAACCACACGGCAGACAGACTCATCGCACACAGAAATATAAACTGTCAATAATAAAAAGCTGGCCTTCCCAAACATGCAAACACTACACCCACTTAAGTATGCCATTCGCCCACAATAAAAAGCAGCCTAATACGCAATAAAATATTGAGCAAGCAGAATTCTAAATTTATGGGACAACAAAGGCAAAGTACATTAATCTGATCTGTGGGAAGCTCTTTGTGTTTCCCTCTCCCAGCCCACATTAACCCCTCTCCCAATCCATTTTAACCCACTCCTGATGCATTTTAACCCCTCTTCTGATCCATTATAACCCTCACCTGATCAATTTTAACCCCTTTCCTGGTACATTTTAACCCCTCTCCAGATCCATGTTAACCCCTTTCCTGATCCACCTTAACTCATCTGCTGTCCAACCTTTGGGTCCCAACCTGCAGTTTAGAAATGACTGAAACAGGAGGTAATATTTCAGAATGCAACATCATTGCCACCCCTCTCTGCATTTACCTTGTGGAGCCGGTCAGGGGTGCAAATAAATACTGCATCTGCAAACTTCTCCCTCTCTGCAATGCTACGCCAATCTGGTGGGGGGAGGAGGTAGGTCACAATGAATCTGACTTTGAAATGAGCTTAGAAAACTCAGACGTAGGTGAAAATACAGAATTAAAGAGTGAGGCGTGACTACCATCATGCACATTCTCCTCAGCAATATGGTGCTCTTCCTGTAGCTTCTGACGGGCAAAGACCCTGGGGTCTGCCACCCCGACCACCTGGTGGGTAAAAACAGTCATTAGAAAGTATTACAACCACTAGAAACCCTTTTTAACACATACAAGACTATACAGGAATACATATATAGAACTACATAGGAACTATAATAAGACACCAATTGTTGCCCTTCAAGGATATTCTGTCCCAGAACTTCTAATCTACAACCTGTTTTCATAAAACTGGCAGACCAACCTCACATCTGAAATGCCCCCCTCCCTTTTTACTCATACTTTCTCAGCAGCCAGTACGTGCATTTGTATTTGCACACTGTCAGTGCAAAGTTTGCGATGGTGTATATGTTTGAGGGCATGTCTATGACCACTTCATCTGTGAGTCACACGCTCATGTGGCAGAGTGGTCATGTGACAGTCACCATTTATCTGCATATACTCATCATGGTCCCAAAATCACAACCAAACAACAGTTTTTCAATGGTCACTTACAACTACAAGTTACAAGATATAGAACATGCACATTGACCTTTATGAAAATATGAAATACAGCAACACCAAGCTAGGGGATTTGGCTGCCAACCAATCTATTGCAAAATATGCCCTCGCCATTTCCACTTAGGGGTCAACAGGGGGCACTCACTTTTTGGAATAGTAGAAACCCATGTGGAATGAAAAGATTAGGAATCATTTAGATAGGGATGTGGCCCACATTTTATCTAAGCCAAACTGTCAAACTGAAAGGCACATAAGTACAAGCCATTAGGTAATCTGCATAATCAGAGTAAAGGTTTATGTGCCGTTTACAATCTTAAGAATGAATCGACACTGATAAAAAACTGGTCAAATGATATTATACAATGTCTACACATACTGCACATATATTTTTTTATGTTATAGCAAATCCAAACTAACAGTACATTTCTAAAAGACTGGGAAGGGCAGCAGACTGTGACCTTCATGCGATAAATATTTATAAAACATTGAAAAGAAAATAGCAGGCAGGCAAAGTAGCAAAACTTACCCTCATACGATGAGGGTGGATTATGGCGAACTGGGCATATGTTTCTCCACGGTTCCCAGCTCCCACCACAATGACAGTGACAGGTGAGGGCATGGTGACAGCCAATCAGAGCCAGGAATAGGGTACACAGCAGGCTAGCCCTTGAAAAAAGAGCCACTCTTTGGAATATCCTGGGACAGAGGAACTCAGTGACATCACACACGTTCTATTCTCCAAAGTTTACTGTTCAAACTGGACAGTAATACTCTTTCAGCTTTTGGCATGTAGGTAGTATCGTAGTGCAGACATACATTATAAGTAGACATACTGAAATAATACAGATACTGCATCATTCACAGTTAACCTACTTTCTTTGTCTCAGTTCTTTCTTTTAGTTCCAATTTCAAAACAACTATAACAAGCATTTGATTATGTTTACGCAGCTCAATAACAGCCGTTAGCCAGCCCGAAATGATCAGGACCCTGTTGTACGAAGCAGAGTGAGTAGCTGGTTAGCTGCACAAAGTGAAACTAGGAGCTCTCCAAACTTAGAACATGGACTGGAGTAAAAAATAAATTTAAAAAAAAGAGCTGTTCCGGGTTTTACTCAGTTAAGCAGTTATCCCACTGAACTCTCTATGAGCTTAGTCAGCAATCCTCATTCCTGGAATACCCCCCGGGATTCACCTGAAAGCATGGTTCACTGAGTGAGAAGTCTTATAGGCCTATAGTTAAACAAGCACAAGGAATAAGTGGAAAAACTGTCAAAATAAAAAAATATATTGCTGATATACCTTCCCATAGACACTTCATACACCACTACTAAATATTATGCTTGGTAGCATTTGGTTGAAACCACATAAATCGCGTGTTATGCACACGATATTTTTCGTAAAATAAAATAAAACAGGTCTGACCAAAAGAGATTCCTGATGGCACTGTCAGTGGTTTGGAATGGTTTTCATTAGGGGGCGCTAGCTGGCTAGTTCTGTTCTGCTACTTCCTTGAACGCTGATCGTGAAAGCAAACAAGCTTATCACTGACATGGACATTAGCTTAGGTATCATACTTAGGAATTTCAAGCAGTGAATTGAAAAGAAGAACGTGTGTGTGAATTTTAGCAAACGTCCGCGATTTAGTCACCTGACAATGAGCTTACCAATATAAATATCGGCTTGTCTGCTTAGCCAGGTAACCACAAGACACAAGATTCCCTGGTAGCTGAACTTAACATAGCTACCTAGCTAAAGTTATACGCTACAAATTATCGTAAATTAAACGCAGACGTTATCAATATACTGAACTTCATTAAAGGTGATGAAAAAAGCATGTTCCCATGCACTCCATACCCTTACGTCTCTTTCACCTGCTGCTGTAACGTACCGCTCTTCAGCGCCGCCGGATAAGCACGTCAGCGCTGCAAGTCGGTGTTTGGTGTTCATGCAGTCGGCTGACTGCGCAGACTGGCACGAGGTTTAACGGCCTGGCCTCCTTGACACCCGCGAGAATTCGAGATAATGATGCCGCTTGTTCAGCTATGACAAGAAGCTTTTGCCCCAACGCATGCAATTAGTATTTCAGAAGTAGCAAATGTTCAATCGATTGCAGAATCTGGTTAGTCGTTCAATCTTTTTATTTAATTTGATCTAATTGAATGCTACAGGCTACGTTAATGAATTACGTCGCTCGTTATGCTTTTACGTTCAGGTTACGTTTGGTTTAAACCATAGACTGTATAAAAATGGTTTAAACCTATCGGGTCAACTGGAGCGTGCTTAGCTAGAGTTTAAATCTCGTTTATATCCCAGTTCCACGGAACAGCTTTATAACTGAAACGGCTTTTAAAATCTCGGAATGATTAGCTATTCCAGTTGTAATGCATTTCTGTGGTCTAGAGGTTTTAACCTGAGGTTTAAAGTCCAGTTTATGCACATTGTAATTGGGACCCATTTGGTCCAGTGTGTGTGCTTGCAGTGAGTCATACAAGAAGTAATTTACGGTCTTACGCGTCCTAAAGTATGCATTTTACCGCAATTCATTGTAATCTTAATATTTATAATGTACATAATATTTTCCGGCGAAAAGCCAGATTGCAGTGTAAGTGAACCTGATTCAATTGAACAGTTTCTTGTTAGCTCGAGATTGGGTTAATTCCTTAATTCCGCACTTTAAAAGTGATGTTTTACGTCCTGGGATCTGTATTCAGATTATAGACTGCCTCTGAATAAATAAATAAAAATCTCCGGTGTAACAAGAAATTGTGTTGGTTTTTTATGAGGCCAATGTGTGCGTTTAAAAAGATTTGGAAGGTAACTTTACGTTTTTAGGCTGTGGCTTTTCTTAAATACTATTTAAATACAGATATTTATTTTCTGAAACGTATTTCCGTGAACCGATAATGTTGAACATCGAAGGCATTATTTCACAAGTTTGGGTTGGTTTTAGCCACAAGATGGCACTGTAGTACTGCACTATACCTCTACACTGAGACTGATATTGGGGTAATGTATTGTAGTAGGGATCATATAAGGGTATATTTCTGTATTTAATGCTGGTTAAAACAAGTCGTATTTAGCAAAGTACAAAAGGAAGAAATAGCAAAAAAAAAAAAAAAATACTCTGCTTGCCAGATAAAAAAACTTTAAAAAACATAAAACCTAAAAAGTTGTTCTGTTCAGTTTTTTACATGGTGAGAGTTAGTTAATTCCAAGTTAGATGTATGTCTTTGTCCTCCTACGCCGTGTCATACATTTGTCAAACAAACGTGGAATCCAGTTACAATGCAACCAAGAGGGGAATCCAAAGGCAACTTTATACATAATTTATATATATATATATATATATATATATATATATATATATATATATATATATATGTTTAACTACTATCCTTGTGCAAAGAGATAAATATAATCAACATGTTTAATTGTGCTTGTATTGTATTATGTCAGATGTAGTTATGTCCCATCAGAACATCCTGTTTCTATAATAATTTGGATTAGGCCCTTATAAAACTGTAGACTTCTTCAATCTTAGTTTGTTGTTTGTTGGTATTATTAGTCTTGCACACCCCGAATGTACAAAGCAGGGGAGGGATTTTGTAGCATGGGTTGTAGTTCATGTTCCTTTCTGTCAAGTTATTTATGGGCAGCAATACACTAGACTGACACAGGAAAAAAATTATGAAAGTGAAGTGACGCAGGAACACAGGAAGGCAGGAAACATTAACCCTCCAACCCCCCACCTATTATTCACATACAGGCCTGGCTATGTCTGGCTATGTTTATGATTTTTTTGTTAATGAGGTCAGAATATCAATGTATGTGTTTATGACTTGATCAAATTATGATTGTCTTTCTGCTGTGGTTGGAATAGCTGACGGCCATTGTTTTATCTTAAATGTTGAGGGTACAGTTAGCTACACAATTCATGCTTTTCATGTCTGAAAGAAGAATGGTGGAGAAAGCCAAATATATTTATTACATATACTGTATTAAAATATATTTATACTGCTGACTGCTGAGAGATTTTTATCCACAGACTTATTCCTAGAGCATATTCATAGCTTTATCATGTATTTTCTTTTACCAAGCTGTTTTTGCTCAGGTATAAACACATGGAGTCTCGGCTAATTTAAGGAATATACAGGAAAAGAAGATAAATGACATCACCCACACACCTCTCCTTTCCCAGGAGGGACGAGGGTATTAGTCACAATGTTCTGACCTTCATTGGGGAAATGACACAACATTTGTTTAAATCGTTTCTCATGACCAAGTTGTCTTCAGTGATTTAAATTTTATTTCCGTGCACACACTCAAAAAAGCCACCGCAGAGACCATTTTTCAGACCTGCTATTCTAAACTTTTCTAAGGTCTAGTGAAAGTCAGCCATCGTGAACTGGGTCAAGCACTGTCTGGTCCAAAGTTGAATTATGAGATTCAGATGAGATGGCATCTATTTCAATTTGGACACAACCTGTTTTTTTTTCTCTCTCTTTTTTGTAAAATGATTTTCTGTAGGACAGTACCTACAGTACAAGTAACAACAACTTTCAGCACTGCAAATATCTCAGATAATAGGCCATATCTCAGAACTGTTTGAATGTCATACAAATGGGAAATGGCAGAAACTCGTTCTAAATACGGCAGCGTGTTCCTGTGTGTGCCTGAACTGTCGGAGTCTGTGTCTGATAATGAGATAATGTATGTGTCTAGACAGCGCACTGACAGCTGAGACCCAACAGGTGACGGAATAAATACACAAATTATTAATATGAAGAGGGTGGGAAACGCATGTCCCAGTCCTGGGTGCCGTCCAACTCTGGGTGTGTGAGCATGTGCGTCTGGTCTGGCTGTAAACAAGCTGTCCCATCGAGGGCTGTATCTCATTTGGGATCTCGCAGACAGATCTCCCATGGCCCCTTGCTCCGACAGCCCGTGCCAGTCTAGGGGCCCCTCAGATTAGGGGTATTGTTCCGCCCATCACCCCCCCTTGTCCCGCCCGTTCAGGAAGGGGTCTGGTCTGGCATTGCAATTGCTCTAACGAGCTCATTGTTCTCGGACGGCCACTTCGACAGGACAGACGCTGTTCAGTGCTTTTGCTTAGGTGAGCATTGGGATATGGAGCGCTTTCATGGAAAAACTTGGAGCTAATGGAAGAGCCAGCTGCCATGGTGTTCACTTTGTGGTGCATAGACCACACTAAGCCTTTTTTTAAGTAAGAGAACTTAATAGAGAAACTGCACATGAGTATTATACCCTGTTACGTATAACCCAAAATGCTCTTGTGCCGATATTAGCATTAACCAAATGAAGAGAAAAATCACAATTCCATCATTGTTTGGTAAAATAAGTATAATGACCATTGCTTTGACACTCATGAACAAACTACTTTGTGAAAAACAGTTTGGTTGACTTCTTCAGTTTTCAGTTTAACTGATTGTTTTCACAATTTAAGCTTTCCAAGCACACAGTTTCCCTGTTCCAAAAACAACAGAACATAATGAACCGCTGTTGACCCAGGTGTTGAAAAGCACCTTATTGTATAGAACTGCGTGGTTATGTGAAAACAGGATCTTCGCTCCTATTGTATTGGAAGGCACTGCTGCCGGTTCTGCGACCATCAGTGATACCTTTGCCATTTCCCTCCTGCGTCTTTATTTAGACCGGGTGGGATGTGCTGCTTTCACACACACTGAAACGTGTAGACGGAGTGAGAAAGAGAAGGTTGGAATGGACAGAGTTCTGCTGTGTGGGTCATCTAATTCTGGGGCCGTCTGTGGCCTCTGAACCTGTTCAGGATGAAAATTTACGCTCAGGTGTGGGAAAATTCTAAGAATGGTGCCATTTTACTCCTACTCCTCTACAAGCATATTTTTCTAAAAGAAGAGTTATTGCTATTGTTACTAAACAATGCAGAGTTTGATCATAATAATAATAGCCTGATAATAATAATAATAGTAATAATAATAGTAATAATGATAATAATACATTTTTTTATATATAGCAATATTCTTGAAACATGTTTACAGTGTCCTTAAGCAGTCTTTTTGGAGACTTGCCTGGATTGTTGACGTACCCAGATACAGTGAGCTTGCACCTTTCATTATCCCTGTTGAGTTAAAAATAGGATAGCCTGCCATCTTGATCATTGAAGGTACTTTGTGATGAACCTTGTCAGAGATTAAATTTTGCCACCCACTACAGGAAATTCAACTCTTACAGCACCAATTAAAGTAATTATAGGAAATAACAGCGAGCAACACAAATGGCTGTGGAAACGCTGCAGCAGTGACTGCTTTGGCCTGTATCAGTCTGTTGTGAGCAGAGCCATAATGCAAAGGATTATGGCACTTGCATAATACAAAGATTCAATGCTTTCCCAAACAACCAAAGAGATATCCAACAAATCAAGCTGCTTTTATGCAACTTGTATACTTCCCCATGGCCATCCTGGTAACTCTTCAAAATAAACCTTGCTAGGGCTCTTACCCTGACTTTGCATTAAAAATGCAAGGCTATATACATATTGAGTTCCAAGAAGGCAATATGACTATTCTCAAAACACTCATGATAAACACTTCAAGTATAAGATTGGTAATACTGATTGGTGAGTTAGGCTTAGATGTGCAGGGCCAAGTAAACATTGTGGCGAGAAAGTTATTCCCAGTGAGAAATCGCAAAGAAGCTTAAAACTTTAAGGTGCAGTATTCAGTACACACTCAGAAGGTTCCAGCGGATGGGAAGTGATGTTAACGGGAGAAGACCAGCAAGATCAAGAGGCAGAAGAAACAGGGAGAACTCAATGCAACTAGAGAGAAATCAGTTTCCCTGACTACCGTGAAATGGTAGAACTCATCTTTTTTGTGTTATTGTAGGTAGAAATAAAAAAAAATGTTTATAATTTGGTTTGTTACTATTATTAATATTATTATTATTTACCAACAATTCGTTTAAACAGCAGGATATGTACTAAAGCAATTCAGGTTAAGTCCCTTACTGAAGTATCCAAAACTTGAGTGCTACCTGTGAATTTAACCAACGACCTTAGAGTAGCAAGGCTTGATTTATTTATTTTAAACCAATGCAGTACTCGTTGCCGCATGGTCACTCTTGGTGTGGGGTCAGACTGAGGGAGATTTTACAATCACTGCCAGTGCAGTAATGGCTTATTATGGGAAGACAGCAGGTGGGCATCTGTCATGATTTGTCATTAACGAGGACTGAAAGCACATCAGAGGTAATTAGCAGAGTCACGGTGACCCCAATAGAAAGTGTGGCCGGCACGCTCTCACTGGGAGCTCTGCTGTGATCACTGACAGACAGGTGGGACACGTGGCAGTCAAACCTGACTCCTTCTTCCCTTCTTCCCGATCCACTCCAGTGCACACACACACACACACAGACGCTCCAACACATGCACAAACACACACACACATACGCACATGCTCCCACATACACACACACATGCACAACACACATACGCACACACACACTCCCACACCCCACACACGCACAACACACACATGCATACACACACACACACAAACACATACACACACAGAGTACAGACACATGCGGACAAGCATGCATATATACACAGGCATAGACACAGATAAATGCACACACACACACTCAGGCACATGGACATGCATATGCATACACATAGAGAGGTGTACAGGCTGTATCTGAGCCCTTGCTATGGAAACAGCTGGCATGTGGGTCATTCTTCCCCGTGGTTTTTCCTCTTCACTTTGATGTTTTCAAACCACACGCAGGTCGTTGAATTATGGAGCTGTAGCTCTGGATCACAGTACACAGGGATTTAAAATTCATGCTCAGCAGGTCCGGTGCTTCTGAATTCTGTATAAATGTATGAAATAAGCATAAATCTGTATCGATGATAGGAAAGAGATGACCCTCTTCACAGTACTGTCAATTTTGCCTCAATTTCTGTCTAACCAACCTGACCAGCTGAAATAAATTTTGTGATAAGTCCTCCCTGCTGATCGTCCATGATTTCTAAAGCATATTTGCTTAGATATAATTCAAGATCATTAAGGAGTTTGATGCTGGTGCAGCAGGATGGGTTTTTACTCATTTGAGATATAGTTCTGAAGGGAGTACCACACCCAAAGGAACCTGACAGTCTGAGGAGCATCTGGAGATGCTTTCCCCTCACAGTCAGGATGCACACGGGGACGTCTGTCACCATGGTTCTCCGCTCCACTGTGACATTTTCAAAACACAGGCCGGTCCCAAGGCACAGTTCCCAAGCGGTGCAGTCTGTGCAGGTGGACACCGTGAGCACAGGCTAGATATTGTATGCTTTGACAACAGGGAGAGTCACAGCCAGAATCAGTGATTCTGGGTGGGGAGAAAATACTGCACCATCCATGGTTTTGTTTCAGGAAAGATTTGTCATCACCACTGTGTGGGTCAATAGGGTGGGTTGTGGAGGACTTACACATTGAAAAGGTCATTTTTACAACGAAAGTATGATTATATACTGTATAGAGCATGGAGAAAATATTAGGTCACTCTCCCAAGCCCCCTCTAATTTCTTACCTCTCTCTTTCATTTTTATGCTCAACGGTTGTTTTATCATCAACTGTTCCTGCGTCAATGCCTCTGTCCATTAATATCTGTGGTCCAAAGACAAAATCAGCTAAATCCATCAGTACATAATGTACCAGAAGAATATAGTTTTACTCTGTCATCAATCTTGACTTTGTTTGTGCATCCATGTTCCGCTTCCTCTGCACTCATCCTTAACAGCGTCATATCATTCTGTGCTGATGAACCCCTCATAATTAGTCACCAAAAGTATAATTATTCTGTTTTTTTGGAGTGTCTACAGCAGGGTCAGTCAACAATATGGCATTCCAGTTCATATGAAAATATGGAAAAACAAATGAAAAGAATTGGGGTTTGCATTTTTAAGCTCTTGTGTGCTTGTGCATTAAAGCAGACACAGGAAGATAAGCCATTTTTATGACAACAACACTTCTTTACAGCTTAATTGAATTATATAACTTTATTTTGTAGACTTTTCAATGGGCAAACGACATATATAACAGTCAGTTCTTTAAACAGACAGCTTTTTATACCTTTGATTGCAGAACACAAGATACACAGTGGTAAAAAAAAAAAAAGCTAAAACTGCTTTGACAAAGCCATCTCACATCATCAAATTGTAATTCACCAGGAATAATACAAAACATAATCTGGTAGTATTTAATTATAATTTTATAATTATCACAATACATCATGAAAATATACACATTGCTTTATCTGTAAACAATCAATGGGCAGACCTCCTAGCCAGTGTTCTGTGATGATAAAAGTGATGAGAGCAACAGGATACTGTAATCTGAACACCAAACAGCAAATTTAACCCATATCAACAACCAAAACATTTACGTATTTGCATTTGCAATGCGAAGACCAGAAGAAGAAAAAAAAAACATTAATGAATAAATTTGGTTTTAACTTAATAATTTCAGGCTATGATGTGTCTTACTTGTGTTTTATTTGTCTCTGTTAGTAGAAACGTTGTGATTACTAATTTTTTTATACCACCCCCCCCCCCGACCCCCACCCCAGCAGCAAGCTTAACAGGCTGTGCTGAGTTCCACTTGTGCACAATCGTGTTCTGATTAGAGTGCAGCCCTGGCACCTCTTCTATTATCACAGAGAACAACAGAGAGCTCTCAGTCTGCCCGCAGGAGATAAAGCGCTTCAGCCGCGAGAGGATACTCACATTCATCCGTTCTGTACAGTTTATCAAGAGCTCGAGGGACAGACGCTATCAAGGTTTTGAAGGGGGCTTCACCCTTTTGCTCGAACGCAACAAGACTTTTTTTGCGGCATCACTGGTCTACAGTGATCGTGTATCTTTTAAAGAACACGTGATTTTTTTTTCATTGTCTGTTCACTGTTCAGGTTTCCGATTATGTTTCAGCTTTCAATTCCCACGTTAGTCAGTCGAGCTGTTAAAATCTAAAGAACATTCCCTGTCTTTTCCTGATCTCCTCATGTTCTACCCAGCAATGAATGCCGAGCATTCTCTGAGAAAGCACAAACGTCCAGTGTCCTTACATGCGCTTAACAGTAAAAGCCATTGTCACAGGTAGAGAGGAAAATTGAGACGAAGAGCAACGTGAGAGAGACAGGGCATGCAAGTACATTCAATCAGCTGGAGTCTCAGTAATGAGAGATAACAGTCTTGTTCCAAGGCCCATAGCAACCAGGCGTTCTCAGTGACTGCACCAAGCTTTTAAAAAATTAGCAGAATAACTATTCTTATTAATCAATATATATTTGCTGTGCGGCTCTTCAAACCCTGCATTTGTTCTGGTCACTCTGTCATTTTTCATGTTTGACCTCTATTCTTTTTCCTTCTGTTTATTCTGTTAAAATGGTTTGAACTCACAGGCCTGCTCCAAACCAGCATGCTAACAAGCCATTCTTTTGCTAACTTTCCTCTTTAAATCACCTTAAAAAAATATTCATACATTTCTTCTCATGTACATGTACACTGTTTTTTCAATATGTAGATTTATTTTACAAAACTCACATTTGTAGTTACTGATGTTTCCATATATAACTAAAATTAAATAATTGTGAGCAAATATAATTTCATTTAATGTTGTTGTTGAAATAGATTTTACAAGTTATGGAAACACATTATATAAATGAAATTCATGAAATTATATATTTCCTGATGCATTCCTATGCTGAGCAATTCAAAATATTATTCCCTTACATATTTTTCTTTCATGTTTTAACATAGGATATACTGCTTTATAATGGGGACATTTTTACCAGTAAAATCTAAGCAAAATAGCCTCCACTCAAATAGTTCATTAAAAATAGGTGTTAAGATGTATCATCAGGCTACTGACAGCGGCACAAGTCCTGATCTCTTGTTTACAACTGCTCTGAGAGTAACAGGCAGCATAGCGCACAAGAAAAATTCATTTGTGGCCCTCCGCTTGTTTTGAGGGTTGAACTGTCCACTGTCCTTTCAGACGCAGTCCTGCCCTTAGGTGTTTACCATTATTAATGGGGTACCAGGATCAAAGTGCCCAGTGTTACTTCTTTTTTCTTCCTCGTGTGCTTGCGTTTCCTAATTGTGCAGGAACACTTTTTGGTTCCATGCATCTGTCAAATTGGTGCTTCTGTTAAGAAACCGGGGTTAAATTTGTTTTCCTCAAAAATAATTACGGAGTTGTATTTCTTTCTATCTTTTTTCAAAGGATCAAAGGGCTTATTGACTAGCCATCTATAAGGGCTTGCAGCACTGCATCTTCCTCTCATTATATGAAATGTGACTGATTTTCTACCTGTGAAAGAAGTGAATCCCTCAGTGCACCTATGGGCAGCCACCATGCAGGCCGGGAGCAGGTCTGAAATGCTCGTTGCAGATAGCACAACATAAAACTGCCTCATAAACTCATCTGGATGCCGAAGGAAAAAGAAATGGAGTTTGATTGTGCATTATGAATGTCAGCTCTACTTTCAGTGACAGAGTAGTTACTGGTTCAAACGATATACTGTAAGGTAATTCCTATGGAAGTCCTTATGGGTGCTGAAGCTAGGTGTATCAGACTGGTGATCTGGAAGATAGCGGATATCATCCAGATGAGCGAGGAGCAAACTGAGGAAGGAGGTTCAGGTATGTGTCAAACGAGAGCTGGGACAGCGCTCAGTAAACAAGGGCCGCAGGACGTGGCTTCTGTGGTATTTTTACAAACTGCCGCCGTTATTTTTAACGGGAGGCTTCCTTCCTACCGTGGCAAAGGCTCTGTTATGCTGTCATCTGGGCAGACTGTTCCTGCCTGTGTTGCGTAGGAGGCGCAGCTACACTCCCAATCTAGCCCCCCCCCCCCCCCCCCCCCCGTTCCCCTGGGATCCACGCCTCGCATATGCCAGCAACGGCACACAAGACCCTGACGCGCAGGTGAAGAGGCCATCCAGCTCACCTTTCCAAACACAACCTGTGGATGTTGACTTTAAGCACTTCCAAAATCAACACAATGGGCGGTGAACATTGTGAATTTGGCTGTAAACAAAAGGGGCTTGAAGGCTGCATTATCTGAATGGGGCGGGGGGGGGGGTGAAGATACAGTTCTTGTCAATCATTGTGCGTTTACAGTTCAACCCTTAAGTCCTTTGTGTTGCGCGACTGCTTCAGTTTTATTTATTCATGCACAGGCGGATGTATGGATAGCAGATTGACAGGTGGGGCTGTATATGGGAGGGGGGGTGGGAGGGTGGGTGTGTGGGACAGAAGTGTTGGAGCAGTGGAGCGCTTCTCAAAATGAGGGAGGACAGCTGCAGGGTTGTCATAAACAGCCAGAATAACAGAATGCAGAGCAGATCACATCCACCAATCAGAAAATTTCAGGTGCTAATGGCAACAAGCTTGTAAACTCATATATATGTTTATACTCATATGTAGGATTATTAATACATCCTTGCTTTGCTACCAAATAAATCCTCTCAGCATTCACAGGTGATATTAATGGTTACAAACCCAATCAGAGGTTTTTCTTTCTTGGATATATGCATAATTTCCCTGTATTTATCTATTACTTGTCTAAAAATGATTCATGATCTGTCCAAAAATCAGGAAGAAAAAACAAGTTAAACCAATGTTTGACTGCCAGCTGGGTAGGGAGACAGAGGTAAAGTGAAACAGAAATACATAATAGCTTAGACACACAAACAGCTGAAATACAGTAATACACAAAAATCCCTGTGTGCAAGAAAGCCATTGAACCTCACCAAAAACAAACGTGATTTACCTGTCAACATTAGATTATACAGTGGCCTCTGGAAATACCATGTCAAAAAGCCCTTGGCAATCAGTCACAAACTGAGTTTACATATTAAGTATACAAATAGACATTACAGTTAATCTTCTCAATTTACAAATACATATATGACCAGTAATACATGTGGCTTAAAGAGAGAAGCTAAATAAGACTGTTTTTCTCCATGGTGTAAATCTTCAGAAGGATATTGTAAATTGTCATGAAGAAAAAAATAGAAACTGATTAGGGAAATAGCATTAAAAGGTCACAAAATTTCCCCCTAAGTGTGATTGTGCACCGATCAGCCAGAACATTAAAACCACCTACCCAATATTGTGTAGGTCCCCCTTGTGCCGCCTCTGAAGGTGTCCTCTGGTATATTTGGATTTCTGTATATATTTGTATCGACTGTATATTTGTATCTGATATTTTGTATCTACTGTAAATTTGTATCTGATTGTGTTACTTTGTTGTCTTTGATGCTGCAACAGTGCAAATTCCCCCCGGGGTCAATAAAGTACACTACTACTACTATTACTACTTAATACATTATTGGTTTTTATTACATAAAAAATTATAAATGGATTACATTGTTAGAGGGTGAATTATTTCCACATGATTTTAAAAACTCTTGACGGGTCAGAGCTGTTTTGGCGGCACAAGGGGGACCTACAAAATATTAGGTAGGCGGTTTTAATTTTGTGGCTGATCGGTGTATATTAACAATAAAATTCAAACCACACCCAAAAAAATAGCATTTTCGCTAAACGAGTAAATATATTACTTATAGATTATATTATCTGACATAAATATTTGTATTGGTAACAATATATATTCATTTATAACAGTACTATAGTTTCTTGGCATACTTCTAAAAAGGCATTTTTTTATCGTGACACCATTTGATGCCATCCTATATTTTATCATGTAAACTGTACATAAAACACATTAAAGCTAGCTTTCAACAGTCTTAAAGTCATTTGTCTTCACTTAATAGCAGTGCCTCACGTAATTCCAGCAAACAGTGAGTTAAAAAAATCTTACACAAATCCAATAAAATATGCTGTGACCTTCAGAGGTGTAGTTCAGTATGATAAAAGTCAAGCGGTTTCATTTCTTATTTGATCGGTTCGCAAGCCATGAACATGTCGTTGTTCATTAACTTATTGGCATAAACATCGTTGAGAGTCAGAAGTTCTTTCTCAGCTAAACTCTAAAGGCCGTTTCAAGTAAAGCAAAGGGTTTTTTTTCTTTCTATTTTTGCCAGCATAGCTTTTTCGGCATGAAAATACAATCAAAAGACAATCAAAGCCATTGCTCTGTTAACAACTTGTAAATTATCCTTTGTAGTGTTGATTGTGTGAATATTACAAAATGTACTCAAACATATTAAAACAAGCAAAAAACTTTTATGAAGGAGCAACAATGCCTATAATTGTTTTTTCCATAGGAATTGGAAACTGACATTAAGCAATTTTTGTGTTTTTGTTTGCTTATTTTCTGTTTTGTTTCTTTCCCTGCATGCACTGGGGCCGGCTATCTTTGTGTTCTGTGGATGAGACACAAGGTATGGGCCAAGTCCAGTTCCAATCAGGATATAACCTCAGTGTAGGTAGGTGTGCCCCCCCTCTCTCGGCTACCATACCCGACATTTCACCTTGGGGTTCATTGGGGTACCTTTCTTGCAGTGGAACGCCTTTGAAAATTCCTCAAAGTTTTGTAGAGAGCCCATAACTCTGTGAGAGGACAGAAACAAGAAAGATTTGGGAATATTTCAGATATGGATGGAACTTCTCGTGATGGAACTTTTCATTAACACATGAGGCCTGTTGCAAGCCGTAACACACTGGTATTGACAGGTCATAAAGTCACAATTACCAAAGCATTATGCAGGCTTAATGCTCAATATTTCAAGTCAAGTGTTACCTTGTATTCTATAATATTCTATTATATTGTGGGCATTCCCATGTAAGGTGATTCTCACTTCTGCTGTAATACCTTACCTGTACTCCAGGGGGCTATGCGAGTCTGTCTTGATGGACTGGCTAGCATATTCAGGTCGATATGAGCCACACCACACCTGGAAATGCAAGAGATCCAGACACACATTCAAATTTTAGACACTCCAGTTGGTCGGCACTATTCATAAGTGAAAGTAATCCCATTCACTGAACTCTCACCGCTGGCTGTCAAAGCCAACCTCTGTTAAAGTTATATTAACAAACAGAAACCATAATGAACGCTGTCCCAGCCCAGTGAGGGTCTAATGCGCTGCTGCTGGTTCTGAAGAGCAGATCAAATTTATAATCACTTCAGAAAAGCCAAAGGCATTGAACGTCACCTGAATTTGCTTAATGCTCATGCCAGGCAAAGCACAAATGTATTATGCATGAATCCTTAGTTGACTGTTTGCTATGTTGAGTCCTCATTTTGCAATTTAATTGTTTGGTTGTAGTGCATTTCTGCATGCAAGCCAGACATCTGATATGACCCGTGGTTTTAGCGCCTGGGTCAGGTGCCAAATCAGCTGCCAAACCAACAAAGACTTTTTCTCTATGGTGCCCCCAGCTCACCCCACATACACACACATATACAGGCGCGTGCATGTGTACACCTCACGTCCACTAACCCAGAAAATGTAAATACTTTTAATTAGGCACAGCATGTCTGCTGTCCATATAGTACATAGATCGGCCCAGGCTGCATCAAAATAGTTCTCTTTAATATTATCAGAGAAATGCATACTTTCTACATCATCCTGCCCTGACTTCTGACCTCTGACCTGGGCAAAGTTGAGGAAGAAAAGCTGTTTGTGGTTCAGGTCCAGTCCAGGTAGATGAGGCTCCTCCCCCTCTCGCTCCACCCACTTTAGGTATGCCTGTTCAACACACACACACACACACACACACAAGCTTGAGTCAGCAGTCTGACACCTTTCATTGGTAGAACAGGAACATATAATTACCGGAATAGGCTATATTGCAGATGGGCTGAACCATCAGAGTCATTAAAACACATAATCCGCAGAAAATCCTTTTTTGTTACCATGGTTTCTTTACTCGCCTTGTACGCTTGCCGAACTCCTCCGTTATCTGCAATGTTTTCCCCTAAAGTGCTGATGCCGCTAACCTGCAAATCACGGTGAGTAATAATACATCAATGCAAACACTGAGACAAACACAACCTACGCGTCACCCATACTTCCCTTTTTTAATCTATGAGACAGAAACAAACCGTGTATCAGACACAATTTATCACATACAGCATGCCGTATTTACTTTAGCAGTGTTTTTTTAAAAATTCCAGGAGGATCTGGAGTGGCCCATTTATGTGAGTAATAAATATTTTTTTGTCTGTCTCTTACATTCTGTTCTCCTGCCAGCTTCCAGGTGAAGTTGCCGTACTGGTGGACCATGCACTGTGATTGGTCTTTGAAGTGCTCAGCAGAATAGGTGCTCCACCAGTTGTACATATTCCCGTCTTTGTCAAAATTCCTCCCTGTGGTAGTGAAGTGAAAAAGCAGTGAGGTAGGCTTAACTGGGTTAAAATCATTTGAGCTGTGTGATTAATGATGACTTAATAATTTAACTTAATTTTTTTCCTCCAGTTTTGTTATCTTGGACTGGCAATACTGTGTTTTCAGTGATATTGGGCAGCACACCAGTCTCTGTACCGTTATCATCAAAGCCATGGGTGATCTCGTGCCCGATCACCATCCCAATGCCCCCAAAGTTCAGAGCCTGGGGCTGATGTTTGCTGAAGAAAGGAGGCTGCAGGATACCAGCAGGGAAGACTGGAGTGAAACAGAAAGACAGACAGGTTGGGACATGCATGCAAACACACAGTGGAAAGTACAGACATGGATGCGATCATCACTGCACTGTGGTTACTATGGTGACTACAGGTATCTCCCTCACCTATCTGGTTCCTGTTGGGAGAGTAGAAAGCATTGACGACAGCAGCTCCAATAATCCACCTGCAACAACATAAATGCAGAAAAATTGCATGGATGGACTCCTTTTACTGCAGGATTTGACAAACAGGAGAAAAAATAGGTTAATTCAAACACTCAGTAGTTAAAAAATACAGTATATTCAGACATGGGATTCGTAAGGTCACAGAATGGGATTCCTCAGAGCTGTACAGAATAACAAATACACAAGCAAGGAAGAAATTACATTACAGGCATTTAGCAGACACTCTTATTCAGAGCGACTTACACAACGTTTTACATTGAATCCATTTATACAGCTGGATATATACTGAAGCAATGCAGGTTAAGTACCTTGCTCAAGGGTACAATGACAGTGCCCCATCTGGGAATTGAACCTGTGACCTTTAGTTTAGAAGCACAACTCCTTACCCATTATACTACACTGCCATGTCAGTGGATATGTTTGTAGTAACGTGTATTACTCACAGGTCGGGGTCGACTCGCTCCCGTAGCTTCCGCAAACTCTTCTGGGCCCCCGCATGCAGGTTCTGCAGAATGTTCTCGAAGTAGTACTCCTCACTAAAGTTCAGCTGCAGGGGGGTAGGGGAGGTAGTTGGCAAAGGTGTTGGCAAAGGTCAATAGAATCAGCCAATGCTAATGACTGAAATCAACAAAGGTGTTGGCAAAGGTCAACAGAATCAGCCAATGCTAATGACTAAAAACAAAAAATCTGCCTGCATTGCTTATTATGTTCTGTAGCTATTAGCTAACGTGTATTATTATGTATTCATGAAAAAATTACTAATAACATCTCTCACACTGTACTAAAACAGCCATTTGGATTTTTCATTTAAAGCACATGGAGGCATACAATATTGTAGCTCTTTCATAATCAAATATTTATTACACTCTCTGAAACATAAGTAGAATTATGAAACTTAAACATCAGCCAGTAAGTTGTTTGTCAAGGCAGAACCTTTTCTTCTATTTGAATAACAGGGTAAAAAAAACAACAATGATTTAACACCGTTTTTTCCCCCCAAAAGAGCATGCTCGCAAACAAAGCAGTGGTACTGTATTATAAGAATCCAGTTTGAAATGGCCCGCATATTAGGGGCAAGCGTCTTACGTGTGCGTACTCCTGGTCCAGTTTCAGGTTGGTCTCCTCCAGGATGTGGTCAGGGTAGCCAATCTGCTCCCTTATGGCCATAACCTGGGAGACCCAGCATACAGGTGAGATCAGGATGTGCTGAGCAGTGCATTTATGTCATTCCCATGAGCAATCAATGGCCAATGATTATGGTCTATATTCAATCAACATTTGTCCTTAACTATTACTTACAAAATAAATACAATTTCTTCACAAACTCAGTTTGACAAGCTTGTTTTAGCAATTGCAGAATGTCCCAAACTGCATTTGTGAAGAAATTTTTTTTAAATAATTTATTAAATTTCATTTTAAATGTAGTTGTTAGTCAGTGTCAAGGACAAAAGTTGATTGAAACTCAAGCAGTACCTTTCAATCCAGAAATGATTATGCCAATAGATAATAATGAATGAAATGAACACGTGGTTTGGCTTACCAGGGAATGTAGTGACCATTTTGCTTGACTTAGTGAAAACGTAATCCCTTACATGTCGAAATGTTGCATTTTGGCATATATTTTGTTCATGGGAGAAAGTGTTTTATCAATATCATTATCCCAGAGGTGCGGATCTTTTTCAGATGAAGGACATATTATTTCAGATCCCTGGCACAGTACTCAAAGGTGCTTGTGACAGATTACTCATTGTTTCAGTGAATGTCCAGGGGGACAGATGTATGTCATAAAAAAAAATGGGGCCTCTTGAATGAAGAGGTTAGGGTGGTCTATATGCAGGCTGATCTGTGTGAGAGCACTGACCTTCTCCTTGGCCTTCTCCTTAGACTGGGCATCCATCCAGCTCAGTTCCTCGAGAGTCTCTACATAGGCCTCTTGGATCTTACTAATGAGATTGCTCACCTGTCAGAATATAGAATATACACTTACTTATATAATGATATAAGTGCATAAGTGTGTAACCTCTATATACACTCTCCCTATCGCAGCAGTGCAGTCCCACACATACACACATACACACACACACACACACACATATATATATATATATATATATATATATATATATATATATATATATAAAAGGATGAGGGAACTACTATGTCTCCTCTTTTGGGGTTTTTGAGACTGGAAATCATTTTTTCATTTGTTCTATTACTGTGGAGTCATAACTAACCGTCTAACAGACTAAATTACTCATGGTTGCTGTACCTGATTGACTGCCTGTCTTGTGTTTATAGGGAGCTACTCACCATGCGCTTGCTCTCTCCAGCAAAGGTTTCCCTGACATAGAGAGCTCCCACCGCATTCTCCATGCTGCTCTGCACATAACGAACACAGTCCCGCCAACGGGCCTCCTCCACGGTTGTCCCATACAGTGCCTGACCAAAAAGCACACAATATTTCACAGCTATATCGGTATTTCAAATCCAGTTTCATACACTTTCAGAGCCATTTACGAATCTTGTTATCTCCAAAAAACTGGACTGCCCCCATTTTACATTTTCTAATAAGCATTTTTTTTATCATTTGGAGTTTTGAACCAACTTCATTAGGTTTTGGGTTTTGAGCTCTGACGGTACATAAAGCACATACAGCAGAACATATATAACTTTCAATGCACTGTATAAAGCACATAGAACATTATACAACTTTCAATGTACTGTATATTTAAAAAACACTGAAAAAAACTGATAGGAGGTATCTGCCTGATGGAAACAAAATGAACTATTCTCAAGAACACAGCAGTAATGCTAATCCTTGAATGATGTGAAATGTTTTCTGAAAAAGTTTTCTGATTTTGTACCAAAATCATTAATCCAGAAAAAGAAGGGAAAGGCAGTTAAAGTTGTTGAGGTAGCACATCAGCAGCTTCAGAAGCAAGATTCAGACAACCTTCTGGCCACAAGAACAGTTGTTACACCTCTACGACATACTGGTGATAAACACCATGCTACACTATAAAGTTATAGGGGGAAAAAAAACAAGAAAGATGAGTTCCACACCGTCTCCGCAGTCAACTGCCTGCCTCACCTTCCTGTAATGAGCCCTGGCCTCTTTGAAGCGACGGCTGAGACTGCTGACTCGGTCAATAATCAGGTGCCAGGTCACGTAGTTCTGCAGGGTCCTATCAGAGGGGGCAAAGTTGACAGTAAGAAGAACTACGTTAGTCGTATAATGGATAAGGAACTGGTCTTGTAACCTAAAGGTCACAGATTTGTTTCCTGGGTAAGACACTGTCGCTGCACCCTTGAGCAAGGTACTTGTACCTAATGTACCTAATTTAAAAAAATTAGGTACAGCAATGATGAACTCAATTAATAATGAGATTAGATTTATGAGCCATTATATTCCTATTGTAAATCATTCTCATCCACTTTGGAAAACTGGACATTTTTCATTTGTGCTGCATATTTGTTTGCTGTGCAGATACACACATACACAGCAGCTTGGCGAAAACATTATTCGCTGAGGCCTCCATGTGGATCTGACCTGGTGTTGTACTTGGCGAGCACATCACCCAGCCTCTGCAGGTAGGGGGCGCCGTATACAACAACTTCTTCTTGCGGGTGGAGGTCAATGGCCACGCTGGACAGCACACCTCTCACAAACTGCGTCCAGTTGAACCCCTATCAATTTGAATATGCAAATTAACAACACCCGAGAAAGAATATGAGGAAAACACACACAGACATGCACACATACACAAACACACAGGACCAGCACCACCAGCACACACACACACAATAACTCTCCCTCCTCTGCCATAAACACATAATCCACATTTATGAATTTTAACTAAATTTAAGAACCCACTGTCTCATTCCTAAGACAGAAATGCCTTACCAACATAAGACATTGTGTAGCCCAAACCTTCTCTTAAATTGTGGGGGACAGAGACATACTGAGCTGCCACCCCTGTGATGGCAGGGTATCTCTCTCTCTCTCTCTCTCTCTCTCTCTCTCCTCACCTCAGTTTCAGGCATGCTGCAGTGCATGCTGGGAGATCACTCACATTTAGGAAGAAGGCTTCCTGTACTTCACTCAGGGTCATCTTGTTGTAGAGCAGAGTGACGTCCTGGCGCTCTTCAGCAGGAGATGTGGCCTGTACACAGTGGGGGGGGGGGGGGTGACTGCTGTCCATATCATCATGCCATATCTCAGTCATCACCTAGCAACCGTCTGTGATAACATCTTGAGTGTGTCCATCATCTTCTGTGATGGGTGTTTGTGGAATACACACATTAATCGCGCTATACAATGAACACGGCTGTGGCTGGAATTAGAAAAGCATGCTCTCGATACTGAGTCACTTTCTCTCTGTATGATAAGATCGACAGCTGACAGTTCCTCTGAACACACACACACACACAAAGGGTGTCTGGTACAGTACATTATTGCAATGGAAAGTTCCAAATGCCAATCACAGCAGACTGTCATCATGGGGGCTTCAACAAGTATTCACATTGCACTGTCAGAGCTGACAGCTGCTGCACACAGTTGCAGTGGTCTACAGCACTAGAAAGAGACAGAAAACAGGTGCAGCGGATGCATGCGGTGGCCAGTCACAGTGCAGTGTTGCAGAGAGTAACAGTGAAATATCCGCAGGAGTGGCCAGTCACAGTGCAGTGTTGCAGAGAGTAACAGTGAAATATCCGCAGGAGTGGGCAGTCTCAGTGCAGTGTTGTAAAGTACAGTGTCTGCAGCAGCGCACACTCACATTGGCGATGTCAGTTTCCAGCTGCATCACTTGCATCACTTCTTCCCAGACGCGGTCTTCGTCCCTAGTTAGATTCCGGTCCTCACGCGCCATGAGCACAATGGAAAACATGAACTGCAAGTATGCCTCCCGCACCTATCAGGGAAACACACACGCACACATACACACACACATGCACACACACACATGCACATGCAAACACACATACATACATATATACACACACACGCACACACACACACAGGCCAAATAAAAACACAAACACATGGACCAAGAGCAAATACACATGCACACACACACACACACACAAACAAGTGCACATAAAACACACAGAGTTCAATGTCATTGAGACATATCATACTATTGAATCACAAAGGACAGTGGACACACTCATTATGATGTGTACCTGAGGATTAACTACCTTTTTGTAGTTCCCATCATTGAAATAATAGTCCCTGGAAGGCATTCCCAGCCCCGGCTGGTCAATCTGTCCAAACAACAGAGACTCACAGCGTTCCTGCTCCATAGAATCATTTCAGGATAATATAGGATGTTATTTCCAAAAACAGCATTATCCTAATCAAAAATGAGGTGCATGTTCAAACAGCCAAGATTTGCTTCTCTAAATGTTTAAAAACAAATAACTTATGTGAAACACTCACACCTGAAAACAAGTTTTTCTCTGAACCAGTGCTCCACCACAGACTTCAATAAAATGCAGAAAAAGTGCAGGTGTCCTTACGTAGATTATGTGGTGGCTGGAATCGCGATCGTCTGTCCAGACAAAAATGTCCAGCAGTACTTTCTTGTGGAAACGTGAGGTGAGAGTGGCCAGCGCATCCTCCATGCTCCACTCCTTCCCTGTTAGAACAGGATGACCTTGAGATGCGCACTTGTGCTTTTTTATCCACTGATTTGACTGCCTCATTCAGGCAGCTCTGATGGACAGAACATTAGCTTTGCTTCATCTCTCAGCCGATTTGAGTTAGAGCTACATTACACGTACATTGCACCTTGTTAATAACAGCGGTTGCCGATTAGACTTTTCTGGATTATTACAACTAATATGCTGTGATGCATCTCATGCCACTGTACCAACTCATGATGATTAGCACTGAAATGGCTGGATGTAGTTGAACATAAACTTGAAATGCAAAGTGCTTGATGTTTCCTTGGATACAGCCATCCACTAATTGAGCAAACAGTGGGAAGTAAAATTGCCTTGCGCAACAGCATTAGCAAAGCTAACAGAAACTCAAGCAAATGCAATTGTCATTGTTTAGGTGTTATTGCCAGGGTACATAGGCTACCAGCTAACAGGGAAGCAGTCTAGTCCAAAAAGGCTGCTCACCCCTCACCCAGGGGTCTGCAACCCTGGTCCTGGAGAGCCCCAGGGTCTGCTAGTGCTTCTTTTCAGCTTAAACAGAACAACCATTTCAGACCCAAATATCAGGGTGAGATGAGTTGACTGTGTCCGTTGTTTTTAATTGATCATTTAAGTGCTGAATAAAAACAAAAACTTGAAGAGCTTGCGTTGTGCCTCTCCAGGACGAATGCTGCATGCCAAAGCACCAGCCTCACTGCAGAAAGTGATCATGCAGCTGTCAGCATCAGGACATTTTTATGGCTTTCATTATGTGAATAGCCATCACATTCTATTGCAGTTGTATTCAGTTATACTTAGTTTGGTGCCGAAAGGTGGGAGATGCCGTCAATGCGGAGGCGGAACATCTGACAGACCATGCTCGTAATGACATTGCTCATCATCGACCATTAACTCACTTCTCATTTAGCCCTACCACCTCTCAAATTATGGAGGCAGCACCACTTCGGCTGTCCAGGGCGTGGTGATCCATTTTATTTTAGTTACATTCGCTCGGCCCGGTACTGTAGCCCTCCTTCACGGAGTCGAGTCTGGACGTTCCCTACCTGCAGCAGTGCCGTTCCAGTCTTCCGATGCCACGGGCCAACCTCCAACGGTGTCGATGAGCTCGATCAGGGGCTGAGAGTCACGTTGCTCAATCAGACCTACAGGGGGCGCCGCAGTCATAACACGGAAGCAGGCAGCACAGGAGCCGTTTGTCTGAGGCTCGATCTAATCTGTCTTCCCGTTGTTGTCAGTGACTTAATCTTCAGCAATGTTTAATTGATCCACCCTCAGGTGGCCTTTGCATACTTGAGGTGAGGCTGTTAGCCTAACATTTTTTTTTATTGTGTCATTAATCATTTTTCCCATATACGGCCCAGTAATTTTGAAATGTAATTGCAGAAGATAGCTCAGGTAAATGCCATTTTACTGATTGATTGGTACGTCTCTCTTAGCACAGCTAGCGGCGTGGGTGACTTACTCTCATTCATACAGGAGTTGTACAGGGTCTTCGCTTTGCAGAAGGCCTCCCTATCCTGCTCATTCTTGGTCTCCAGAACTCCTAACAGAAAAAAAATTTGAAACAAGTAGCAAAACGGGTCAATGTGAAACAAAACACAATTTTTTTAACATATTATCCTTTTTTTATTCTTCTAAATAAGCACTTATGCCTATTTACTCAGGAGCCAAAATTCCTTCCTCCCACACTGGAGCCCCTCACCCTTCAGGATAATCTCCAGCTCATCTCTCAGTATGTCAAAGACACTGTAGCGGGAGCTGGTCTCTGGGATCACGTGCCGGTCCAGCCAGCCTCCACAGGCGTACTGGTAAAAGTTCTGGCACGGCTCAACCATTGAGTCCATGTTCTGGATCAGCCGTGCAGCTGTCAGACAAGAGAAGGCACAGCGGAAATTATGGATACATTTAAACAGGGAATTAAGAAACTACTTACACTGTGTCAGTGTTATATGACAACGAGGGGCAGGGGAAAAATGTGATGTACAAGTTCTGAAAAAACGCTGGAACAACCAGTAACCCCCATGATTCTGAAACAACTCGTAACCCCTATGATTCTGAAACAACCAGTAGCACCATATGATTCTGAAACAGCTGGTAACCCATATGACTGAAACAACTGGAACCCATATGACTGAAACAACTGGTACCCTGGATGACTGCAGGGTTCATATCCAAGAGGGCCAGGAGGATTCAGAGGCTCAGTGCAGTCAGTGTTCTGTCACTCACCCGCAGTGACACACCCAGGTGTAGTGCACACAGCGTTGCTGTTGGGCCGATACAGGGGCTCTGAAAGGGGCAAAGACACAGAATTAGGCCTTTAATTCTATGTACTAGCACACATACAAATGCACAGCACATACACACAGACATACGCACTCACACGCACAACACATACACACACACACATGCACTCATGCACGCACATATGCACACACATGTGCGGCATTTATGCTATCTCTATTACCTTTATATGAACTTAAACAAATAGAAAAAACATGCAATAAATGTAAATATTAAACAAAAATTAATGAACTGAAAAACAGAAAAGGTTCCCGCCAAAAAAACAAGGCCCTCTTCTATGCTGAAGAAATAATAAAATGTCTTTATTATAAGGAATGTCCTAATGAACTTCAAAAACTTGATATAATGGTTCATTAGAACCTGTTTATTTGACGGGTCAGTTCATAACTCTGTGGTTTGTATCTCTGGGGTTCTACACTGCAAATCAAAGTTGTGAATGTCAGACTTCCCATTTTGTTTTTGGTCAAATCAATTTGGGGGCATAGACTGAGGAGGGTTACATGTTTTTTTATGATTACAGCTTTATGAATCACAGCTTTAAAGACTATGGTGTGACACTGCGCCACCTGGCGGACAATCTGACAAGGACATGGACGGACGGTGCGGTACAGAACAGCCTTGAACACAGCAGGCAGTGGGCAAGAGCGAGAGGGGGCATTTCTGGGTATCGAGGCGTGATGGGAATTGGGTCTGTCAGCTATGCCATTGTTTTCTTGTGCTCTAACTGCATTGCTGATGAGGCAGTAGATGAGATCTGTGCTGGTGAGAGGTTTGAGTGAGGGGGGGGGAGAGACTGAGGTGACCCCCAGCGAGGCAACAGGCTGTTTGTGTGCCCCCACTGTGCTACAATAACAATATCAAACTTTACAACCATCTTCACCTCAGTTCATAATGCCTGGGCCCAGCTACAGCAAAATGTGTTTATTAGTACTACGCTTTGTACACAGTACGCTAACAGCGAAGTCCGGCACACAACATTCACCTTCAATCGCTCCGGCATTCCTTGGGGTTCCGGTTCTGCTGGATCGCTCTGCACGGGCAGGGGAAAAAGGAAAAAAAAAAGAGCAGGACTTCCTGTTGGCCCCTGGGGTTGCGTTTCCTAAACAACGTTCAAATGTTCTGTAGTATAAAATGAAGAATTCTTCGGGAAACTAATGCTATAATGCAGCCAGTGGTCATCTGTGCTGCCAGTGGTCCACTCTGCAGCTCTGAAATGCCTGTTATCAACATGTTGTCCAGATTAGGTCTGTTGGAATCACTTGAGTGCAGGGGACTAGCAGTGCCCTGTGTCGCCAAGACAGGCAGAAATAATTTCTCTGCAGATGTTTTTCTCTGATACCTCGATTACCCAACCGTCCAACAGTAAATAGGAGCATGTGCCACAGCAGAAAACTCCTTATTCTGTTACAGGTGCTAAAAAAATTAAATCTCTTAGCCTTGATGTTTCCTTGTCAAAGGCAAATTAGCACATGCTTGGTGCTATACACATGAGAAGAGATGACCCTCAGACATAACACCATTGGCATCTTACTTATTTAGGCGGTTATTAATTTATCAACACGTCTCAAACTCAAAAGAAATTTTTTCATGTTGACTTGGTTCATACCACATACAATAGAGTCAGCTTGTTTTACACATCTGACCAATGTTTAACAGCACATATTTAAAAATGCAAGGGGCTGCACCCTACAACTTGCAGCAAACATTTACTGGAATAAGAACAAATGTATGCGTCACCACTTCTCAGGAAACAGGACACAGTTATAATTCCTTAGCGTTTTCGCATTTTATATAATTAATTTCACGTTAAATTCACATTAGATTTACTTGACTTTATAACAATTAATTGAAAGGTAAATGCGTAATAGAAACGAATAAATGTTACATTAACATGAAATAAACTCGTAACCGTGGTGAAATTTGTATCGTGCATTGTATGTTGTGCATACTTATATTTGTATATCAGTGTCTGATTTATGAAGATAAAAAGTCAAACTAATACAGTCAGTCCTTTCGTTTATTTTTTAACGTTTTCACATGCACAGTTATTAGCAGTGATAGTCAGAATATCAATTGGATTTGCATGTTCGCGTCGTAGTCTCTTCATCAAAGATCATTAGTATTAAAAAGCTTTTGGATAGGTCACTGCGGTAAAGCAGTCGGAAATGTAAACTTATTTTACCACTAAGATGGTGTTAATTGTTGTGATGTTCAACATTTCATAACCTGTCAGCGGCATTTTACGTCAGAAGCTTCCTCAAACAATAGACGCGTAGAAAGTACAACTATTAAACCAACGTTTGATTAGGGTGGCAGCCTGAAACCTCTGAAATTCAAAGGATTTGTTCTCTTACCCTTCAGAGCCGATGCATAAAGCACGATGAGTCCGGCCAAAGCGCAGCTCACCAGCAGCAGGAGGACGGACAATCCGATCTCCGTCACGCTCCATCGCCGCTTACCTGGCTTGGTTGATTTCTCCACAATGTCCATTTGGCTTTCCGATTTACCCATTCTTGTCGCTCTGAAAAGTTGTATGGAGGGGAAACGGGCAGGTTTAGTGTTTGTGTGGTGCCTGAGGGCGAAACGCAAGCTACATCACTTGTACCTAGTCTACCTATCAACCTTTAGACCTATTTGGATAGCCTATAATACAACTAGATTTGAAAATCACACCAAGAAAGGTTCTTTAAAAATATCGAAAGCATGTTACATGAATAAAAACTATTTTATAGCACATTGCGTAAAATTGTTGGCTATTTGCAAATCTGTGTAATTAAACGCATCGGGTGCAGTGTTTCATCTCGTACCCGGCTATGACTGGAGGCTGTGTGCGAGGAGCACAGTTGCAGGACAGAGCTTCACTGTTGTGTTCCCGTCGTGAGGCTCTTCTTAGAGGAAACCAAAACTGTCAGGTTTATGATGAGAGGTCAAAATTAGCAATGGGTTGAAAGAGGTAGTTATAACTATACAACATTAATATATATGTACATACGCTATATTATTAATCACAATTTATTTTTGTTGTTAATAGTTATTCATTTAAAAAAAAACTCAAAATACGGCGGAATCGAACCTACGTTTGGGCTAGGTACAGGCGTTTCAACTTTTTGAAATGCCTTTTCTTATCAAACTGCTGCTGCGCGCTCTCTCGTGTTAAAACTATTTTATTACAGTCTATCAAATATAGGATTTTGTTAGTCAAAATGTTTCCCACACTTTTTGAAGTGTACGTTAAACAGCCGCAGGAGGAATGACAACTGCACTAGACCAGAATTATTTTAACGTGAAAATTGAAAATTGAAAGAAAAAAAAAAAAAAAACATAAGAGGACGTGATCCACAATGTTGGCCGTATCAGCAACACGTACGCTTATATTTAAGAGATTATATTTATTGTATGCATAGTTTAAGTTAAGTGATAGTTAACGCATTTTTTAAAATAAAGTAGGCCTTTTCCTCCAGGAGGTACACCACTCGAGGTGACATTGTTTCCCGGGACATACAAACAAGCTATAGGAATTAATGAGGAGTAATATTTCTTTGGGTGAACACGCATTACTGCCATAATATGTTGGCCTATACACTGTTAAAAATCAACTGACTTTTAGAGGATTTAACTAACGTGTAACAGTAAAATATTGTAATTGGCATTTTTCTCTGAAATCAGTGGTTACCTGGATTTTACCATTTTTAACAGTAGACCTACAATTTCACCAATATTGCAATCAGAATTTTACTGTGAAATCAGATTTACCTGTATTTTACCTTATTTAACCGTATTATTTCACAATGTAATCGTAATATTACTGTAACATGCAGGCCACAGCAATATTACAGCAAAACACGGTGAATTTTGAATTGAACTGGACCGCGCAAAATTATGGGATATGGCGGCTGTGATAAGCCAGTGAACCGGCCGCGATGGCAAATTCGGAGTCGGCTACCAGGCAGATACAGTCAATATTGAGCTGTATTAAGTTTGATTTCAGTGTTCAGATCAATCTCACTAACAGTTGCTTCCCATTTATGACTTTGTAAGCGACCGACATCCAATCAAAGCGCTAATGTAAAACTATTTGGGAAGCGGGCATTGTGTGGTTTTGCGTTATTTTATTCTGAAATTATTAGCCAACGTGTCGCGTTTTGCCACAAAAATGCTTCTGAAGAGCCATGTTTATTGGGGTGTGTTGTTGCGTGATGAAATGAATATGGCATCAGATTCACTTGGCTTTCAGTAATTTTATTTGTTGTATTCCGTGTTTGAAGGAAAGAGGCATTATTGCATGTGCCCTACAGAAACAATGCCAAAAATGTGTTTTAAACAGAAAGCTTTTGTCTTGGCCTTTTGTTTACATGTGCTTCTTGGGCATCAACCCAGAGAGGGGTTAAAATCACAGAGGGTGGGCTTCAACTGGAGAGTTTGCACTTTTCTGAGAAAACTAGTTGATTTTGAGTGGACGTCAGAATAGACATAATTTAATGCATGGAGTGTATACTGTGTTTACATTGGAGGTTTTATAGCTGCATTATGGACTATTTTGGTGTTAGTAAACTTTGATTATGTATTTTGTGGGTGGAGCACTGGAGCCAAGCTGGTGTGGTCTCCTGTCTGGCCTCCCAACCTGGCTCTCTGAACTTGCTTCGTAATCATCCCCTGATTTAACTGGCTAAAAAACTATTCTCTCTCTCTCTCCACTTCAGTTGATGTGTGGTGAATGTTCTGTTGCAAAATGGCGGCCATGCATCACCCTGGTGGGTGATGCACATTGGTGGTGGTTGAAGTGAGTTTCCCCCTCATCACTGAAGTGTGAGAAAAGGGCTATATAAATGCAATTAAATATTAATGTTATAATAAATGGCATGAAATGGCCATATTTGCAGTATTTAACAATATTAACAATCATTTTGCAGTAAATTACTGGATACTGAGTTGCAATACTTTTACAGTTCATACATGAAAGTACAGTTGATTACTGTAATTTAGAAACAGCATATTTTCTGTAATACTACAGTAGCATACAGCTATATCACAGTAATCCAATCACGGTATATAGTTGTCATTTAATTGTAATTTACTGTGAATATGCTACAGAAAATTACTGTGAATAGGTGAACAGTAAATTACGGTGATGCTAATAGCCAGTAATTTACTGTTTTCTTTTTTATTTAATGCTGGTGTATGAATTACAGCCAGCATTTAATCAGGAATCATGTGATTGCGCTACATCGGTGGTCAGCAATTCAATTTGCGTGGACTGTAGGTACGTGCTGTTACGATTACTGCTGGCTCGGAAATATTAGTGGGTGAAAATCATGTTTGTGTGCCCTATTACATACTTTTCCCAAAAAGAAAATAGGTGATGGAAGTACACAGTATATATAACAGCAATGCTGCAGGGATCCTGATTTCTGCCAGGATTAAACAAGTTAAATGGATTTAGTTAAAGGATAGAGAGCAAGGGCTGTTCTCACTCCTATGGACAGTAGGTCAGTCCTTCTTTAACCCCACTTCCCCTCAGTTGGTGTGAAATTATTATTATTTTGTGTCTAGTGTCTGGGGTTATAAGAATTTAAGAACCACAAATATATAAATAATATATATATGCCACAGATAGTTTGACATATATAGATGTAAGATGTAACCAAGCAAGTCTGTTCAATGAACATGTTAGACCCACTCATAAAAAAAACATTTTATTTGTATTTATTTGTTTATAGAGGAGTCCATTTTATAACTGTCACCACAAAAATTTGGACCTGTTCCATCCCTATTGGCCTGTTGAACCCTGGTGATTACAGAGATACAGGATTATAAATCTTTGCTGTGTGCCACAGGCCATTAATGTCTCTCATTAGTCTGACCTGATGAATACGCATGAACACACATCTGGCAGCAGCGTGATGGATGTATGTGTCCAAAAAGGGGGCAGTGGGGGGGGGAGGGGAGGGTGTCAGTCTGCCACTGAGACATGGCCTGCCACACTGCTCCCTCTCATCACTCAATCCAATTGGTCAGTCTAGTGACACATGCTCGCACACCTCCCTGAGAAAGCCCACCTTAACAATATGTTTGGGCTTCAAAACGTACAGTCTTAAATCACACAAAAACATACAGGGAGAGAGAGACAGAGACAGAGGGGGAAGGAGAGACAGAAAGTGAGTGAGAGACACAGAGAGAGATTTCTTCAACTTCAAAATCCACAACAGTGCAATGGCAGGCTGATATTTCATTTAAATGCTTTTTTCCCATTTTCACCAGTGAAAAATGTGCAGATACAGTGAAAAAACATTATCTATGAAACAGAAATCATGAGGTAGTCTCCTGAAACACAGTTTATCACAGAAATGACTGTAAAGAGCATCTGCAATGTCCAAATCTGTGTCAACTTCCATCAACTGGGAGAGGAGAGCACAAACAGATGGCTGAAGAGCATGTTTCCCTGTAGTTTGCATTGCTTTACCGTAACGCTTCCATTTTAACCAAGTTATCTTTTCAGAACAGGGTCACGTGCCAGAGCGAAATGTTTTTATTTATTTAGCATTCATGGAGTCCCTAGAGTGGAAAATAAAATATTTTGATAGTGTTGATGAAATGGATCTCTCGCTCTATTTGTCACTTTAGGGATTAGATGTAAGAGTCAGGTGGATGGTACTTCACTAAATCCACAACACAGTCGGAAGCAAATTGGATTACTCTCCCGTGCCTCCAAATCAGTAGATTAAGCAGTGCGTACCGGCCTTGTTCCATCAACACTATCAACAAGACAGGAAAATTGGTGGACCCTTGCAAGATAACCAACCCGAAGGTGTCTGTTCATATAAACGAGTCAGAAAAATAATGTTACCATTACCTGCAATCATAGATGCTTTGTCACTTTCTTCCCCGGAGATCACTATAATTGTCATGCACATATAATCATGCCAAATGTCAAACCATGCAGTGGCTATGCATAATAAATCAAACCATATTTCAGACTGAGAGGTTATTGAGAAAATATTTTCAGCCTACTGTGCATGCAGAAAGATACGCTTGTGAAGTCCTCGATAAGTAGATCACTGTTAACGCCGAAGTGCCTTCAGCCCGAGCTGATTAACAGCTCCACCGCTCTCATGTGTAACGGAGTGAGGGATCTGTGCGGAGGTCAGCTGACCCCCCAGCTCCAAGAGCCCAGGAGTCTTGTGATCTACCTGCCACTCTACTGGGCTCTCGCTCGCGTGCGTTTGTGTGCTAAATCTGGCCGAGCGGAAGGCTCCTTACCTGCTCGCTGAACGGCGAACTCGCTCCTCCCTGATCAGCGGGCGCGCCCGCGCCGCAGGTGCCCACCGGACGCCTCCCGCAGGTGCTCAGAGCCGGCGCCAGCGCACCTCTGCTGCTCTCATCACGAGTGCCCAGAGTGTGCGCGTGCGAGCGGACGTGGGAGATGCCTTCTGTGCGGAGCGAGGGAAAGAGAGACAGGGAGAAGAAGGAGGGTGGGAGAGAGAAAGAGAGAGAGAGGGAGAGAGGGGGAGAGTGGGGGTGGGCGTGTGGGGTGGAGGGGGGGAGGCTGAATTGTTTTTTCCACTCTCTGAGCACCAGCGCGATAGTGACAGCAACAAGCAATCAGTAGAAGCCTCATGGAGGTGCGAGGAAGGGCAACGTGTGCTGTGCGCTATATAATTATATAATACGTGTGTGTGTGTGTGTGTGTATGTGACGATTCTCACTGATAACAAAATGAGAACATAGCAACAACACAAATAGGAATTATGAGCCTGGGGTCTGAAAATGAAAACAGCAAGAGATAACCAAAAGAGTGATTAAAAAAAAACAAAATAGAAAGAGGGAAGACTGGAGTGGAGAGAAGGAAAGGTTGACGGAGAGGGAAGGTAAACAAGTACGGTGGGGAGAGACGGTGGTAGATAACTCGCTGGCCCGCTTATTGGGAGCAGTATTCTATCGAAAGGGAGCGAAACTTGAACCCCTCACAACCTCCAGTGGTGCCCTCTCCTCTCTGGCCCAGTGGAGCATGGCCCGTGGGTAATTGGTAGTGTCCCGAGCTGGCTGGGGGAGACAGTAATCCCACCCAGGTGTGAGATTGAAATGGCAGGGCGCGGGGACCTGCCGCAGCCGCGGTATCACAGGTCATTAGGCACTTTATTAGCCGCTGTAATTAGCTCCCATTAAGGAGCCGGGGAGCGCTCAAGGCCAACAGCTCGTTAACGGGTGCAGCTATCTTGGGGTACGTGGAATGAGGAGTGGGTGGGTGAGGGGGGGGGGGGGGGCAGAGAGAGGGGGCTGGGGCAGAGAGCCGAATTCTGGTGCAGGGACTATGTTTTCATGGGAGCACTTGCGCTCTCTCCATATGAAAAACCACAGCGGTTTTGCGGTGTGACATGGTAGCCTGCAGCATGGAAGTCATGGAAGACTTCTGATGCCGTGCGCTAAAGCCTACTGTAAGAGAGGCAGTCAGTCATGGAGGCAGCTCTGTGGAAGTCTGTCTAAAGGAAAAGCGCAGGATTCACCAGGCATTCACCTAATCTTAGCTGCAGCGTAGTTACGCTCATTGCACACAACCATGTTTCATTCCAATGTCCATGTAATTGTTTTTCCTGTTACGTTCAATCCCTGGTCAGTGGCTGAAAATGGCTGTGAATGACCTGGGAAGACACAGGAGCTGAAACAACAATATCCTGCTCAAATGTTGAATTTAATTTCAATGAGTTAACACTTGGAAGTTTACAGAGGAGAGATTTATTTGCAGAAATATCCTATTTTGCAGCAAGTCATTGATCATAATTCAGCTGTCAGTACCAAGGCATAAACAGGCTGAGTGAGAGACCACCTTTCATTGCAACCTGCATGTTCTTCTCAGGGCTTCTGTTCTCAGTGATGTCATATACAGTATGTCATATATCATACATGTGAGTTTTTTTTCTGTGAATTTAAATATATTTTAAGGAAAGCTCATGTGTTAATACATACCAGCACATTTAAACTTTACATTCATAACTAGCTTAGATTTTTCATCCATCCATTATTTATACATGCTTATTCCTGGTCAGGGTTGCAGAGTGCTGGAGGCTATCCCAGCATGCATTGGGCGAGAGGCAGGAGTACACCCTGGACAGCTTGCCAGTCCATCACAGGGCACACACACCATTCACTCACACACTCATACCTAGGGGCAATTCAGACACTCCAATTTAACCTAACCTGCATGTCTGTGGAAGGAAACCGTAGGAAACTCATGCGGACACAGGGGGAACATGCAAACTCCATAAAGGCCCCAGTCAGGATTAGCTTAGATTTTATTTATGAATTTATGTCATGAATTTAGTTTTTACATTCAAAGACAATACATTCATCATCACGCAAGTCACTTCAAATTATTTGTGAAGTACTCTGTAGGTGTTTCAGTCAAAGACAGAGAGAAAACTGAACTTCAGACTCAGTGGTCACAGAACAACAGCAGTCTTTCTGTGATAAGAATGGTGTAAAAGCTCTCTGCATGTGAATTCATTCGAAATTCAATGAAGCCTTTGTTTCAGAGGTGACATTGTGATCAATGCATTTAATCATATTCCTGGAGGCATTTAACCAACACAGAAACAATATCATCAATGACAGAATAATCATTTTACAGTGGACAATGACGTACCATGTTTATGTTGGATTTCCAATCCTCCTGTTGTCTAGAGAAAGTATTCCCATCCTCAATTTCAACTGACTGATAAGGAAAGACATGGTCTTGTACTTCCTCTAGATATGCGAGAAATTAATTTCATTTTTAATGTTAAAAACCCATATTTAACCTCAGTGATAATGAAAACTACTCATGAATAATTTTCAAATGGTGACCACACATTATCCATACAATGTTATATTCTGTGCATACATTAATGTGATGTGATAATTGTTTTTAATTATCATATGTATGCTAAAAATAATTACAGTTGCATGCTTGTATTTTAGCATCTGTTGCTGTGTGCTCTGTACCTGCAGATTCTTACAGTTATATGGAATGCTTTTAAAAGTATCTTGTAATGATAGGCTCTAGATCAAGTGGGCAGTTCCCTTTCTGGAAGGCTGGTGTTTATGCAGGTTTTTCTTTCCACCAATTAGCCTGGCCAATTATATGATTAGCTGTGCACATCAACACAGTTAGTCCACAGTAAAATATTTATATGGGGACAGGAGAACAACCTTCAGCTGTCATTCATGAGCCTGTCAAGAAATGTACCTAAAATGTGAGATCAGGCTTAAATAATCAAGAGTAAGGGTTAAATAATCAAGAGTGAAATCCAGAAACAGTTAGAGTCACATTCTTTCCCACCTCTGCTCTGAATGACAGTTTCTGGATAATAAATTATAATAATGAAGAAAAAACCCCAAACTCCTGTCTGAGAGATCAGAAACACTCTTCAGGAGGCTGGTGCATATGCGTCAGTGACTACTGTCTGTAGAAGATTTGCTAAGAAGTACCTAAAAGAGCCTGCAAAGTTCTGAAAAAGGTCTTGTGGACAGATGAGACCAGGCTATGTATAAAATATGCTGTAATTTCTACAAAGTGAAACCAAAGTTTATTAAAACAAGACCAGGTCAAAACCTAGTACATGGCTGGACCTAACACACTTCATCCGACCGACCAATGGTGTAACTTCATAACTGGGTCGACCAATGATGTAACTTCATCACTCACTCAGTCAGACATTCGCGTTTATAGGGCTGACCCCGCTATTGCGGTCCAGCCAAAAAACACTTAAATAAAAGCTGAGAATATGCACTTTAACATGTCGATTGTTTGATTACAAATCTAAAATTAAGTCCAAATGAAGAAAAAATGTCTTTTTTTCAAACATTTTGGAGCTCACTGTAGGTGCAATCTTCAGTTGTAGAAAATGTCAGCTCAAGATGATTGACATATTAAATAATATTAAATAATTAACATATTAAATAATTAAGAGCAGAACTTGAGACAAACAACTGCGACGATTGGTTCTAGGTTTTCTAGGTCTTGTCTTTAAAGTGACCAGTACTCCATAGCTGTACCAAAAAGCAAAAAAGAACAAGCATTTTACTTGCAATTACCGAAGTCCCCTCACAAGTGAAGTAACATTTATATGCATGGGTTTAGTGCACACCAGCATGCACCCTCACGAGCACCTTCATGCTGGTGTATCTCTTTGGATTTCACCTCAACTTGTGTCAGCCATGCTATCCCATGAGTCCTAGAACCACAAATGCAATCACATTATTTTAACAAGCTATTAAAGTAACCATATCCAGAAACATCACCAGCCTGTATTACAGCAAGAAAAGCTAGGTAAGCTATTAGCCACCATATTAAACATTGCATTGTAAAAATATATAAGTGAGGTAAAAGCTTAACAACCAACTCCAGGTACGAGAAATTCTCACAATATTTCTATACATTTCCATTAAAATTAATAACCCCTCTTTGATGGGCTTTACCATTGCCACTCTATTAGATATTATATAATATAATACACTCAAATTATATCCTTAAATTTATTTTTTTTATTTATGTACTAAATTGAGGTAACAGTAAGTGCCTAATTTAAAATAATGATTTTCTTCTTTAAAAACTGCATAGATATGCCACTATCTTCCAAAACCCAAACCCCTAACTGTATTGTAGAGGAATACAGGAATTACTTTCATTACTCCTGTAATGTTCATGGTAGGCTGTCGAATAAAGAATTATTCAACTCGATTTGTTGTCAAAAAAACAACTTCATCATCAGAGAGCACTCATAGGCTACGGGTAATGCACTAGGACTTCATCCCCCATGCACTTTGACCACTCCTTCCTGGTCATAAAGGATGTCCAGCTGGCCTGGGCAGGAGTTACCCCCATCTTAACTATCTATTTTTATTTCTATTTTTTATATATTTCACACCTAATTTATTGCAATGTGTGAAGTATGTGTATTGAGTATGTCTATTAGTGTTTTTTGTGACGTTATGATGAAATGCCTTGTGATTATGCTGCAAACCAATTTCCCCACGGGGACAAATAAAAGTATCTATCTATCTATCTATCTATCTGAGCACTAGTCTTTGGTAGAGTGACACGCCCCATAGGACAGAATTCCAGCACTGACCAACTGACAACTGACAACTCCAGCTGGCAGCCCCATGAAGTAATACTGTACATACCTGACCAAAGCAAAGCACCGTCTATGGAAGGAGGGTTTCAGCTCACTCAGATTTCAAACTGTAATAAAAACTTTAATTAAATACGCCGAGGTAAAGTGCAGCTCTTTGTTGATTTAAGACGATGAATATACTGCAGTTAAGTATGGCTGCACAGTATTCACTTCTATTAATATACAATATTGCCATAAAATGCAGGAGAAAAAGTAATTTGCTGACTATCTAATAAAAATGTAATAATTTGTTGGGCCACTTAATTTGTTGCAAGAAAGAAGTCTGTTGAGCACCATAATAGGAGGGTAATAATAGTTTCAGTACTGAGTCTCTATGGGGCTTTGTTTCAAGGCTAATAGTCCATCAATCAATCTGCCTTCATTTCTGTATCACATCATTTACAAACAGGTTGTCAAACTGGGCTTTACAACTAATGTCAGTGATTCCAGAGGGAATTTTTTTTTAAACTCCCTTAAAAGGCTAATTAAGGTAAAATACTGGAAAATGGTAGGTTGCAGAAAAGAATAGCTCAGTACACACAAACATGATGGGCGAAAGAGCACAGCCCTTGTGATGGCCAGATTTATGCGTCACACAGAAGGATTATGCTAATGAGGCTATGCAAGCTATGCATATTGCATGCACAAGCTATGCATATTGAGGGCCCTTATTAGATTCCTGATTATAGCACTATCTACTGACAACAGAGCTTAACGTTCCTTGTAAACACCAGGGCAGCACTGCAATTCTGTGTAATAAATCATTGCAGTATGTTTAAAAGTAAAAAAGGGGTTCGCATCCTTGGTATTGCCATTTATCTAAGAACCTGGCTTTTTTCCGTTTAAAGACGGTTCTCGGAAAAAAAAGCCCTGTTTTCTTCTGTCTCCCATCAACCAGGATACAGAGAGGCCCCTGCTGTTTGTTCCCAAAGAACGCCTCTGCAGTAATTACACACTGCTGCTAGGGTAACTAATTCAATAATTAGGGATTTATTAGATGTTCAGAGTATATGCCTGTTCGTGTTTCTGCTTGCCCAGGTGGTGACTGAACGCTCTCAACGAATCACAAATGAGAAAAAAAAAACAACAAAAAAAAAAAAGAAGCACTGAAAGCTTTTTCATTAAACGATGTCTTTGGGGGACGAGTTTGCAGAAGTGTGTTAAAAGCCCTGGAATCTTATTTGAGCTGGTACTGAGGGGTGGTTACATGAAGGGAGATTGTATGTAGGCGAAATGGTAGCAATTGAAACTGAGTCTCATTTATCTGCACCGCACAGTGGAATTCTTATGTGATTTTCGCTCTTATATCAAGCATCTCTGTTTCGTAAATGAGCAGCCAATCACAGTGTGAACTGTGTGCATGCTCGTGAAGCCAGAGTCCTTGCCGTGACCCAAAGCTATGAATACTCAGCCCAGCTAGCCCAAACTTCCCAATCTGCACTCACATTACGTCCATGCCCCCTGGAGGACACAACAGCACATGGAAGACAACTTTAATACCATGCATGTTATCAGATGTGGCCGAGGCCAGCTTTACCGTGTCTACTAGGGCACTCTCAGTGATGACAGACACACTGATACGTCTCACCAGTCTGACTCCACAGGGGAGCTCTGACGGGCTCTGGGCCTTCAGTTGCTGCTGTGGTGTTTTTTGGCGGTGCCGTGAAGGATTTCTGTAACCAGGGAGCGTGTGACAGAGCGGCTGTGAGCGCCGCGCTGGCCACCGGGTCGGGGACACGAGGAGATGCCGTCCGCCAGGCAGGAAGCCGCCCCCAAACGAGCGGCGGGCCCGGGGACGAGCTGTCAGCTAGCCGCCGTCTGGGCAGACGTACGCTCCCTTGTCCCCGGTACGCTGTCGTCCAGCGGTCACCGCCCCGCTCTGATTAACGGCCTGGCCACCAGGATATTTACGGCCCGGAGCAGCCGAAGCCCCGCCCCTGCGTCCGACGCGTTCCTCCCCCCGCGGGGCCGCGGTCGCCGCCGCCGCAGCCGGCGCTAGTGCACGATGCAGGAGCCGCTGAACTCGCGCTTGAGGCGGGCCCTCAGCCGGCGCAGCTTGGCGTGGCCGCCGTCCACCCTGAGCCCGCACTCGGCCAGGCGCCACGCCCCGCCCAGCTGCCGCTCCCCGTACTGCCGCAGGGCGCCGCGCAGGAAGCAGTCGGCCAGCCGCGGCCTCCCAAGCCCCGCCTCCACGCAGCGCAGGGCGTGGTCCCGGTGCAGCTCCAGCGCCTGGGCGAAGTCCTCCAGCGCCGCCTCCTCGCGGGAGCACAGCACCAGGCCGCGGCCGCGCCGGCACAGGTCCGCCGCCCGCGCCTCAGGCTCCGCCCCATCGCCGTGGCCGCGCACCACCCGGTCCAGGTCGGAAACGGCGCGCTCGTGGAGGCCCAGCCGTGACAGGCACGCCGCCCGCTGCCGGTAGAACTGGACATCCCCCTCCCCTCCTGCCCCCACTGCCACCGTCAGCAGAGCCAGCGCTGCCTCCCATTGGCCATGCTCAGACACATGCTCCGCCTCCCGAGCAGCGGCCTGCCAGCAACAAAGAGTTTCTGAGTAAAACTCCTTCCTTGCCCTCCAGTGCTGATTGGTCAAAAATACATGAAACAGCGATAGTGCATCCTTTTTTTTTAAAGGTCAGCAGGACAGGCAATGTGCTCTATTCCTATTTTCTGCTTTTTTCAGGCAGTTAGAAAGCAGAGAAGGTAACAGCTAGAGAAGGGAGCACAGCTGAGAAAGTGCCATGGCGGGAATCAAACCCCCATCCATGCAGGACGATGTGACTCGCCTGGGAGTCTGCCGTCCGACGGACTGCGTCCCACACCATATTTAAAAATGGTCTGCGCATCCATTTTAAATACATATATCCAGTTTATCAAAGGACAAAGCAGCCAACAGTTACAAGAATAAAATTGCAAGATACGCTTACAGGTAACACTACGACAAACAAACTTAGCCAAAATGAAGAGGGGGAAAAGTAGTAAGAGGCTGCTGTGCGGTCGACAAGCTTGCACAGCGCTACACAGTAATTATGATTTATGCGCTCTTTGTGGTTCCTCCCTCTTTTCTCAAGCTGAGTGCTTCTGTAACATTTTTCACCTCCATACAATCCTTCCAGCGTAATTATATTAATGATAAGCTGTGACAGCAATTACTGAAACGCTGAGGCCATGGGGTCCCACAGCATCAGAGGGCAGAGCAGCACTGGGCTCTGTACCTCTGAGTCTCACTTTAGACACTGTGTGTGTGTGTGTGCGCGCGTGTGTGTGTGTGTGTGTGTGTGTGTGTGTGTGTGTGTGCATGTGTGTGTGTAGGTGTGTAGGTGTGTGTGTGTGTGCGTGTGTGTGTGTAGGTGTGTGTGTGTGTGTGCGTGTGTGTGTCTGTTCGTGTGCATGTGTGTTTGTGTGCATGTTTGTGTGTTTGTGTGTGCATGTGTGCGTGTGCGTGCGTGTGTATATCTGTGTGTGTGTCTGTGTGTATGTGAGTGTGTGTATATCTGTGTGTGTGTGTGTGTGTGTGTGTATATCTGTGTGTGTGTGTGTGTGCGTGCGTGCATGCATGCGTGTGTGCGTGCGTGCATCCATGTGGGTGTCCTCCCTAGGGCTGCTGCAGCCAGATCTGTGCATTACACAGCTCTATCACTGGGCCATGTGTTACCTGTGCAAGGAGACCCCTGTGAGCTGAAGTGATCAGATCCAGCAGGAAGTCCAGGGTGGAAGAGTCTCTCTCTGCGATTCTGCTCAGCCTCCTGCCTGCAGCTCCAAAGTTCTGCTGCCATGACTCCACCACCCCCCACCTGGCCTGGGCGGCTGCTTCCCGAGGCTCCTGGCCAAAGACCTGGCCCAGGTGAGCAGCTGCTGCCTTCACCGCACCTGAGAACACACGGGAGTTGGAGACACACTGAGACACTGAATTTTGCACATTTTATTCAACTCTGCACTTGGACCCGAAAAACGGGTAACAGAAAATGTCATAAGCACACTACGATGACAATGAGACTACCCCTTCCCCAGGAAGCCAGTAGCTAACAGAAAAGAAAAACCATGTCTCAGTTTCTGTCTCACCTTTGGCAAGCAGGGTGTCTACGTACAGGAGATGCCATCTGGGGTCTCTGGAATCAGTTTTCATTAGGGCCCCACCAATCAGAAAGGCTTCTCTTAGGTGCTCCTCCTTGCAGGGAACTGGATTGGCCGCTATGACGTCAGAGAGATTGGCCCTGCAGTACTTCTGCAGCCAATCGCAGACAAGCTTTCTGCCTGTGTCCTTCAGGGACAGGATATCCTGAGTGACTGCATTACAGTCCACCTGGAGAGCTGCCAAAATGTCTCTGGTGCATTCCTGGAAAATGACACACAGTATGTCTCACTAAGAAACATATCTACATACAAACTGAGGCTTTTCCCTTAATGTGTAACAGATTTAGCATAGATATACAGTATGTATATCTATGTGAATGTGTATAGGGTGTGTGTGTCTGCTAACACCCACTAAGCATTCTTACTTGAAGGTTGAATCTAGGTTAATGACTGGAGGACTTAATGTTTGTGAAGGCAAGGCAGTGCTCACATAAGCAGTGTTCATCTCAGCATCTAATATATACTCATGTGGCCCTTTTCAGTCTGTCAATCCAATGTGACTCCACACACCTCAAAAACAGTGGGCTCAATCTACCAAAACAGAGATAAAAATAATCTCTACGATTATCGCCCCATGCCCATAAAATGATGCCAGAGGTAAAAAAGGAAAAAAAAAAAAGAACTTTCAAAGAACCTTCATCATTTTAAATGCAGGCAGCACTGTGTCTTTTTATGTTTTATTCAGATAGCTGTCCCTGTAGAATCCTTTTTATCAGGACAAAGATGCATAATGATTCACCATCCTCCTGGCTCCTGTGCTGTTCCCCAAGCTGAACGCTGTTCCGCCTGTAATTCTCACAACCCTGTGATTACACTCCTTTTGTTACTGTGCGCAATCTGGAAAATCACTCAGGGCTCAACATCAAGCCTTCCCACGAAATGCACACAAGCACACAAACACACACACACACACACACACGTACATACACGTACACGCAGGTACGGACGCACGCACGCACACATATTCACACACACACACACACACACACACACATATTCACACACACACACACACACACACACACACACACACACGTACATACACGTACACGCAGGTACGGACACACACACGCACGCACGCACACATATTCACACACACACACACACACGCACACACACATATTCACACATGCACACACACACACATATATATATATATATATATATATATATAAGCACTCACAGGCACACCCACAGGCGCACATACACATACATAAATAGAACACTCAAGTTTCACCCCAGACGTAAGAAAACCAAAAAGAAGCAGAGCTACAGAACAGTCATGACCCCTCTTGGGCACTGCGTTCAGCTAAAGCAATGATGTGCCCCACGGTCTGGAACTGAAACCTGCCAACGCCCTTGAGGACTGTGACTGTGAGCCCTGGGACAGCCCTGTACAGGGAAGGAAGATTTGAGTACGCTGGGTTGTCTCCGCCTCATTCCTCTAAGCTGATGCCTATAGAACATGTGTGCTCCTCCAAAGCTCCACTGCTGAACTACAGAGCAAAGAGGAGTGGTGGCCAGGAGCCAGTGCATCAGTGGACATGCTAATCTGTGAATAGACAAATTGGTGGAGGATACCGTAGCAATTGGACAGGCTTACAAATGCGTCCAAATCTGTCTAGTGAACTAGCGTTACATAGAGCGTCCAAATCTGTCTAGTGGAACTCACAATTACACTCTAATAACAGTGAAACTTCACTGACAGTAAGTTTTGGAAAGACTGCGTAGCTAAGCTTTCCAGATCTTTACTCCTGTCTCTGTCTCTCTCTTTCTCTCTCTCACACACACACACACACACACACACCTTTTCCCTCACTCTCTCACTCTCTCCCTCTTTATGTCCCCCACCCTGTCTCTCACTCTCTCCCTCTCTCTCTCCTCTCCCTCTCTCTCTCTGCATTCTGAAGGCTGTCTCAGCCCTTCCTAATCCCCCTTATCTTAATGGCATCCGCACACTATCAGCGCCACAGCAGGCACAATCAACTTTCGCCGGTCTCTATCAGCGCAGCCATCCCTATTCAATACCACCCCCCCCTGCTTGCCACACAGGTGTCTGATCGCATCTGCCCCCCCCCCCCCATCCTACCTGCAGTACCCATCCGTCCATCAACACTCAAATGCCAAGAGGCTTCAGCAAGCACAGAAGGTTATACAGTCTACACAAGCACCTGATCACAGCAGAGTTTTAGAAGAAGAAGAACAAAAACATTATCATTTGGACACTAACGAGTCCTGGAGATCTGATAAGAACTTAATTTATAAATGCATGCTTTGCTTGTGTGTTGTTCTCCATCACAGCACCAAAAAGGAAGCTAAATTCTTAGCGTACCTTCTGTTGGTTTAGCATGAGGTAGGTGAAGCCCCTCCCACACAGAGCCTGCACATGCTCAGTGTGCTCCTTAAGGATGGCACTGAAGTCAAAGATGGCGGTCTTACGCTGGCCCAGAAGCACGTAACATCGGGCCCTCGCCAACAAAGACTCCGTCGCCTCACCACCTATAGCACGTTTCAGAAAGCACAGTAATTACATTCCTTGGATTCATCTCACAAGTATCACACGTTTCAGTTAAAATAACCTCCTAGTCACAGTATGACAGTCTCTTTCAGTTTGCGTGTGTTTTTGAATGTTAATGAAGTGCTGATGCAGTCTTTACATGGGTCTCATGCTGTACCCTTTGTAGAGTGTCGCCATTTCGTCCTGGTTTTTGTTGACTCATGCTGTCCTGCTTCAGTGTTAATTCAGCAAGAAGCAAAATGGCACACCATTATCATCCAAATGCTGCTGAAACAATTGTGCTTTAAAATCTGTGATATCAAAGACGTTTTCTCAATGGCGTGAAAATGCACATCACCGCTGGTCAACACCGGACTGTACTACACGTCACTACCTCAGCTCTTGGCCTGAAAATCCCCCAGCAGGGCAAATATACAGTAACTACGTAAACCAGTACGTCCCCTGTGCCAGTGACGGTCAGTCAGTTCACACTGGGTTGGGGAACCATTATTCATTCCAGTATGGGTTTTAACACGAGTAGCAGTGAATCAAATGAATGGGTATTGTGAAGTTCACATGACATGACTGATGTCAGACACACACATACTGTGCACACAAACACGAGAGTCACACGCACACACAAAAGCACACATACACCGAAATACCGTACACACGCAAAGGCAGGAGCGCACTTAAGGACAATCTGTGCACACACACACACACACACACACACAAACGGACACACACAATCATACACACGCGCATGCACACACACCCTCAAATGCACGCAGTGTTCCTTCTCTAATGGTTCTGAGAACTGCTCCCCGCGTAAGGTTACAAACACACTCCCGCAGGGTAGCTGCGATTCCCTGACATTTCAGAGAAATGGGGCGTTTGGTGTCATCCAGCCAGGAGACATTAAGAAGTGATTTAGCGCTGGCCTTTCAGACGGGCAGCGGGAGAGGCGCTAAATGTCCGTGACTCCATTTTCCGTTTTAAGGAACGGTAACTCTTGCTCGAGGCTTCCGCGAACTACGCGGCAACCGCCGGGGTGACTTTACTAACCGGTTTTTAAAAGCCGCGCTAAATGCAGAAGAGACTTTGCAGTAAGTGTTTTGACTAAGCATTTGCAAACCCTGTGAGGGGATTTATCAAAAGATTTAATTAGCTTCCTCTGAGTGTTTTCTGAAAACCCAGATGAACGAAAACAGAAAGAGGAGAAACCCAGAGGTAGTTTAGCGGTTTAAAGGCAGACCATCAACAGACAGCTGTTACTGTACGGTCAACATTTGCAATCTCCCACAAAAACCAATGAAGAGTCATTATCTGTCAGTCATTATCTGACCTCCTTACTGCACATGTCAAATCAAGAATCATTAATGCTCTGGTTACTGGGGGAACACTCTGCTCTGTCTTCAAAAACAAGTGGCTATTTGCTGCCATGCCACTGCCATGGTTTTACCTGGAACATATCCACAGAAAAACAACTATCCAAAGATAATGCACAGGCCCCTTCTGTGATAGTGTCGAACATTCAAAGATGACATGCTAAAAACAATGCCTGAATTTCCTCACCTAAGCCCAAAAAAAAAATTAAAAATAGTCTTCGGTGAGGGAATAACTGGCCCTGTTGTGACGAGATATGTCATAGCATGTCACAGAGGAAGGGAGTCTGGGTATCTGTTAAACGATTGGGTTAACTATTCTTGCATCTCACTATTAAAATCAATAAAATGTTAAATATTATTTTATTTATGTATGTCTGGCAATATTGTTTCATCATACATGCCAAAAAAGCTCTTTGAATTGAATTGAACTGCATCAAATCTAATTGAACTGAACTGAACTGAACTGAATTGAATCTAATTGAATTGAATCAAATCAAATCGATTCGAACTGAACTGAACTGACTAAGGATGTGATGACAGTGGGCAAAGTGATGAGTCTACTCACGGTCATGGTCTGGGAAAGGCACGCGCTCACCAGAAGCCATGATGGCGATGGACAGGTAGGCCACGGCCTCCCTGACGCCCGCATCCTCCCGCTGGCTCTCCAGGATGCGGCTGGCGGCGGCGTGGCAGTGCCTCTGCAGCAGCGCCCGGTCCTCCGGCGACGCCACCGTCAGCAGGGGGCGCAAGCAGCTGGTATCACCGCACTGGGTCAGTTTCTTCAAAAGCTGCAATGGGATGGGATGCACTGTCAAAGCTCTCGCCAACATGGTGGAGATTACGCAGTCCTTTTTTAGGAAGATGCATTTTACTATCTGGATGTATTATAAAGAGCCTTTACACGCCCATTCATAGCAAGGACATTTTACTTTGGTTTATATAACATTTTCCCCCAGACAGAAGTGAAGCCATGCGGTTTTCTTCTTCATCTCTTTCTTCCTCTACATGTAAATGGTAAATGGACTGCATTTATATAGCGCTTTTATCCAAAGCGCTTTACAATTGATGCCTCTCATTCGCCAGAGCAGTTAGGGGTTAGGGGTTAGGGGTTAGGTGTCTTGCTCAAGGACACTTCGACATGCCCAGGGCGGGGTTTGAACCGGCAACCCTCCGACTGCCAGACAATCGGTCATACCTCCTGAGCTATGTCGCCCTATGTGCCCTTACTCACTGATACATCCCATTACTTTAAAAGTTTTTAGACATTTTAGCAGATACCCTTATCCAGAGCAACTTCCGCTTGGTTCAGACTTAATGTGATAATTTCCCCCATTTTAAGCCTGACTGGAGCAAGAATCGCACTAATTATCCTCTAGCGTAAAAGGACTCAAGTCTCATGATTTTGCCAACCCCCCTCATCAACAAAAATGTTGGCCATGATCTTGTTGGCCGAGAAACAAAGACAAAAATCTGAGACCAACCCTGGCAATAGCCAATGGGATTTAAGCTTAAGAGGAAGATAAACAGAACAGGCAGGAAATTAACGCACTTTAACAACTTCCGCAAAATTCTTAAAAAGTTTGAGACAAGATGTAAAAAGCAGACTATGCATGATTTTTAGCCTTGCTCTGGTTCTGCGTTTACAATCAAAGAAAGCTCCTCCTCTGTCCCCAACCCTATCCACTCACCCCCCTTTTTTATTTTTTACATCTGTTTACACAACATTGTTTATATCTCCACTGTTAAATAGCTGCCCTCAAGGAAAATACATTTATAAGGTAGACTCTGGTTTTGGAACCATTTCAGGGATTGTCGTTTCAATTCGCTGTAGTTTTGGTTCTTCACCTATGCCACTGCGGTAGCCACAGCTAGCTACAAATGCTCTGCTGAAACCAGATCCCATCCCACAGACTCCGTGGTCACACCCACCCCTCCCCACACAGAAAAGAGTGTCACACCCAGAAGCATCCCAAACACATCCTGAAAGAAGACATACAGGCAGAGGAGCACAGATTCAGCAAATGTGTGCAAATACAGAGATTGCCAGTGCATTGTAGATATGACTGAGCATGGTTATTTTATAATATTTTCAAGGTAAAAATCCAGCATATTATGCCTTTAAGAATCTGGCTAATGAGTCCTTGTGTGAAACCCTCATTCTGTTCCCAGTTTCCTAGTGTGTGCACCATCACGACAGCAAGGCAAGACCGATTGTTGGCAACAACTGGAACACTTGCTAAGTGTAAATCAAGCTTTACAGAACTTACAATCTTTATATACAATCCATTTAAGCGGCAGGATATTTACTGAAGCAATTCTAGTTATATACACTATATGACAGAAAGTATCTTGACACTGTTTGGTCTGGGGCTGTTTTTCATGGCTTGAGCAAGGCCCCTTAGTTCAATTGAAAACGAATCTTAACTTCACAGCATACAATCACATTCTAGATGATTTTGTGCTTCCCCACCAATTTGGGGAAGGCCCTTTCCTGTTTCAGTATGACAGTACCCCCAGTCAGTAATGCTCCAACATCTAGTATAAAGCCTTCACTGGTTGGAGGTTGTTAGAGCAAAGGGTGAACCAACTCCATATGAATGCCCATAATTTTAGATGAGATATTGGATGTCTGTAATCCCAGCATGCATAACAGACACCGGACTAAAGCAAGGCTGTTAAAATTATTTAAGAATTAGCAAACAGTGCTCTCTGCTGGTAGATAGCTCAAGATTGAAAAACACCTAGGTGAAATCCGCAAAAAGATATTTTACCAGTTTTTAGCAGTTTTGTCATTTGTGTCCCTTGTATGTACTCTACAATGTTTTTCACATTGCGTAATTTTGCTCATGTTGTTTCCATCTTGTGTATGTTGTATGTCTTAATGAAAAATGTGTCTGTGTCTTGGACAGCACGTATTGTTTGTCGGAGACAAATTTCCTCAGGGACAGTAAATCTTATCTTCTTGCCTGGTTGGCGTCGTAGAGGAAGCCGCGGTGGAGCTGCAGCATGGCGAGGCGGGCGAGGACGGGCGAGCGCGGGGAGCTCTTCCCGATGGACAGCAGGAGGCGGTGCGCCTCCTCCACTCTGCCCAGGCAGTAAAGCGAATCGGCCGCCAGGATCTGCGGCCCGTCCGCGCCAGGCTCCAGCTCCGCGAGGAGAACGGCCAGGGCGTGCACTCCAACGGCCGTCCTGCGACACACAACGCAGTCAGGCGCACATCACAGCCAAGATATGCATATAAGTGAACGCAGTAACACGGGTACATACGTAACAGGTTTGTGCAAAGCCCGTTCTTATTCAATATGTGATCATACACGCAATCCGCACACAGTGCATGACATGCTACTAAAACAAATTTAATGGTGCCAAACAACATTGAAATCCACAACAGTCTAGCATTGCAAGATATACCTGGTGAAGGTCGTTGTCAATGAAAACATTGTTTGGCACCATTAAATTTTCTTTCGAAGTATTTCACAGTATGTGATAGTTCCTTTTTATTCCACATCAACCCTATTCGGAACCTGTGAACTTGGACAGATGTCTGTGCACTACTTCTCTTTTTATATACCTCAACATTTGCCTTCACTAAGCATATACATTACAAAAAAAGAGGAAATGACTACTAGCATAAAACTGATGCCACATTTGGTCCCTGAAGTAAGCCACAGATCTGTGTAAATGCATATGCATAGGGAGAGACAGCGGTTACTCTTCTTTGTTGGTGGAGCAGCTCTCTCTCCCCTGTGTGGGTGGGGGTTGATGTCCCTGCTGCAGAGGGGAGCCTGGGGCGGGGTCCTGGTTCTGAGGCCCCTCCAGCATCACCCGGCCTTGCTCCAGGAGCACGGTGCAGAGGAGCCCCCGTCGGTTCCAGGGCACCAGACAGCGCACGGTCAGCGCGGCGTCCTGCGGCTGAAGCCGGCTGGCCGTCACGTAGTCCAGGGCCGTCAGGTAGGGCGACCCCGCCAGCATGCGCAGGAGCCCCCGGCCGCAGAGCGCGCGCACGCAGCTGGACGGGTGGGGGGCGCTGTGCTCGATCACCGCCTGAAAGTCCTCCGCCGCCCCCTGATGGTCGTCGGAGAGGAGGCGCGCGTAGCCCCGGAGCACGTGCACGGTGTTCTGGTAGCTCTGCCCGGCCGGGGAGGCCGCGGCAGCCAGCTGGCTGCAGATGGACAGGGCCTCCTTGAACTCCCCGCGGAGGAGCAGGCAGTCAGCCAGGCGCACCCTCAGCTCTCTGCTGCCCCCTCCCGGCTCCAGGTGGCACAGCGCACGCAGCTGCGCGATCACGGGGTCCAGCTGCTCCGCACCCATGGAGGAGCGCAGGTCGGGGCGCGCCAAAACGGCCTCCCTGTGCTCCGACAGGGCCCTCTCGGCCTGCTGCCGCAGCTGCGCCCGAGCCGCCTGCGCCGTGCCGCTGTCAGAGAACAGCCTCTGGAAGTGCAGCCTGGCGGCGGCAGGGTGGATCTCAAAGGCCTGCCCCAGATCCCTGCAGGCCTCGGTCGCCCTTCCGCCTGCCATGAAGCTGGCGGCAGCCCTGCCGACCAGGAGACAGCCCTTCCTCTCCGGCGGCAGCGAGTCGGGGGCCGTCTTTTCCGCTACCGGGGGCGTCTCTGTCCACGTCCCGCCCCCCTGCAGGGCCCGGGAGTAGGCCTCAGCGCTCTCCTCAAACCTGCCCTTGTGGAGCAACATTGCCGCCCGCACTTCCTGCACACGCGTGTCCTCTGGGCACACAGACGCCAGGAACCGCATGCATTCGGAGGAGGGTGCCGGGTCCGGCGGCCCGCTTGGCCGCGCCCCTTCCCGAGCCTCGTTCTCGCCTTGGGACGCAGGGGTCAGCTGCACCAGGTACTGCAGGAAGGCTTTCACTATCCTGGGCAGGTGCAGCGCCTGCCTGCTCTTCAGCAGTCTCCCAGTCTCCGCCTCGTTCTCTCGGAAAGCCCTGAGGTAGAGGAGTGGGCCCGTGGGGCTGTGGGGCTGGGAGAGCAAGCAGGCTAGGGCCCTGGTGAGCTCCAGGGTCAGGCGCGCGGAACCTTCCACCTGGGGAACACCGTTTCCATCCAGCAGGGCAGAGCAGCGCACAGCAACCTCCTCGCAGCACTGGCCGCCGCCCAGGAGGACGGACTCCATCTTGTACAGGGAAGCGGCGAGGTTGTTGGGGCTGAGCGTTGACAGGAACACAGCTGCCAGGCCTTTGTTGAGGCCCTCTCCGGCGCCACTGGCATCCCCCCGGCCATCCAGCCAGGCTTCCAGAGTGGAAATCACCCCCGCCAACCTGGCCGCCCCCAGCCCCCTCACGTGAGACAGGGTGGAGCCGGCGTGCGTCCCGAAGGCAGCGACGTAGAGAGCGGTGGCTCTCTCTGGCTCTCCTTCCCCCAGGAGCTCATCGCCTTCCCTGCACAGCTCCGAAACTCCAGCCCCCTTCCGTAGCGCCATCACAACCAGGCCACTCTTTTCTCCTCGTTCTCATCACATTACACCCCAGGGAGCCAGATCCTGTACACATCACAAAGACAGGGTGGGAAGCACAGGAACAGCACACAGGGCAGGGGTGGGGGGTTGGGGTGTCCTCTTGAAATATCTCATAAACAGATACAGAAACTAAATGTGAACAGGAAGCATTTCAGCGAGAGCGTTGAAGATTTAAGATGTGCAAGGTTTCTTCTTTTTCAATTCAAGGAAATTAACTGACTGGAGGCAGCTGGTTTTTTTCTGCATAGCCTGGACTTTCTCGTGTCAATTATGAATGATCGCCCTCTTTTTTTCTCAATGAATCCAATTAGCATTGAATGAATATAATATTGCACCATAAAAACAACTCTGCTTATTAGTTTATGGCTTCTCTGATGCCAAGTGGGCTACGTCAGTACATATTATTGATTCAATTGCATATTTCGGTAAAGAGGAGCAAGGAAGCCAACGTGTGATGCATTGTATTCCCAACAGTAACATAACATCAGGAGCACAATAAAATACCATAATGTAAATGTACACTAAGAAGATTACCAGCCCTATTAATGTTGAGTGAGTATAATACAGCAATCCTACATAAGAGCTGATCAAGCTAATCTCACTGGACAGACACTCATTACTCAGTACTCATTAGCCATGCCTGGAATATAGTGTGGGTAGTAACAGAACAAACCACGCAGCAGGGCTGCCCTGCTGGAGATAAGGGCTATAAATCAGACCACACTTCGCCTGGCTCATGCCACAGTGTATACAAATGGATGCCTCTCTAACCCACTTCCACCTGCAGACGTTGGATTGCGTTGTTTTTTGGTAGGTGAATTCAACCACAGCCCGCATGACTTTTCAGCTGTCTCCCATATTTGAGTTGCTACTTTATGTGATACAAATCACAGAAACAACTTCTTTGAAATTTAGAACTGGCCATGCTTATAAATAGGCTACGTATAACTAAAACTGCGTGACCTCGAATGAATGATTTATCCGACACACACACTGCCCGCTGCCCACTATAACGCTCCGCCAGTTACCAGAGATCGCTGAAGCGTACTTCACCAGATAGTTGCAAACAGAAATCATCCAAGAAATCAACGGTAACGTTAGGCTACTTGGTGAAAAAAAGGTTAACATCCTTACACCAACATACATTAATGCATTTAACAATCCTTAACATAATCCTGAACGTCGCGTCTGTGAATCTGCAAATTATATCTTATCAGCCAGTCTTCATTTTTATATGACTGAAAAAGTCATTCTTTTCCTTTTGGAAACACAATACGCAGATCCCATACTTGCTACTTTGTAATTTAAGACAACAGCAATGTTAGCAGGCGAGCTAGTTGGCTAGCTAACTTACCTTTCTACGTTTTCTTAACATGCAGTCGAGTTAGGTTTGGACTTAAGTGCTAGCCACATAGTTTTACAACATTTAAACGTTTTCTTATCACATCTTATGACGTCCACAATTACAAAGAATAAAAAGAAGAAAATCTCACGAGGAAGACAGAAAAAGGTGTTCACTGTTTGAACTTTTCGCATTTCAGGAGAAGAAAGGGGCGGACCTTTTTACTTTCGTGTACAAGCACATGTGTTCGGTTTCTAGGGTAACGACATACACTTACCAGAATGAATACATTCAGCCGCAGCGCAGCACTTCAAGACATTACATTACATTACAGGCATTTGGCAGACGCTCTTATCCAGAGCGACGTACAACAAAGTGTATAACCATAACCAGGAACAAGTATGACGAAACCCCTAGAGAGAAGTACCGGTCCAAGTACAGGGAACAACCGCATAGTTCAACCTGGACCCTGGTGGTTAAACTGATTAACACTAACAACGAGAACGGCAACAACGCAATCTATGGAAAAATAAAAATAAATAAAAATACAAGTAGTCGTTAAGACTGGCGCATCAACTAAGTCACCTATTAAACAGCTGCCTAGTTACAACCCTAAGTTTAGTCATTTACAGGGGGGGAAGGGATGGGGAGAGGTGCAGCCTGAAGAGGTGGGTCTTCAGTCGTTGTTTGAAATGGGTCACAGTCTCAGCTGTTCTGACCTCCACAGGGAGGTCATTCCACCATCGTGGGGCCAGAACAGAGAGGAGACGTGTTCTGGAAGTGCAGGTGCGAAGAGGGGGAGGTGCTAGGCGTCCTGAGGTAGCAGAACGGAGGGATCTGGCTGGCATGTAGGGTTTGAATATCTTTTGAAGGTATGCTGGGGCTGATCCCTTGACTGCCTGGTATGCTAGAACCAATGTTTTGAATTTGATGCGAGCTATAACAGGCAGCCAGTGGAGGGTAGTGAGCAGGGGAGTTACGTGGGAGTGTCTGGGTAGGTTGAAGACCAGACGAGCCGCAGCATTCTGAATGAGCTGCAGGGGTCTGGTGGCAGATGCCGGTAGTCCAGCCAGAAGAGACCCGCGCAGATTATTGCTGAAATACGAACTATATAAAAAGCGTTGAATCTTCGTTGGTGTTACGTCCCAGATGGTGGTCTAGAGGAAAGGAGGGACAATAACTATCCAAGTGAAGAAAGAAAAATAAGCTGACCGGACTTTTCAGTGCAGGGAGTTTATTTACAGTAGTGAAGGTGTACAGGTGCAAATATATACAAAATATACAAAACCCTGAAGCGGGCACACATGGGGAGGGGAAAGGAGAAAAGGACCGAAGGTGGTGCCAAATCAAAGAAGTCCTACAAAGTGCATTTTTCACTCAGAAAGTTTATTTATACTCCAATATACGCACCTCTGTATAACCTAATGTCAAAATGAAATATGCATTTAGATGTCTTCAGAAGTACATATAAAAATATGAAAATGACTTTAGAAGGACTCCCACCCCCCCCCCCCCCCATCAACAGCCTAAATTGGGCTAAGCGTATTCCATTTTCATGAGATCACATCAACTAAAGTAACAAATTCCACCTGTTGAGTTCAACCCCACTTATATTAAACTGCCTAAAGAAAAGCTGTCCAGAGGCCAACAGCAGCATTTCATTGATTTGACATCTTAGGGAGTAGCTACCTGCAAATAGAAGTCAGTTCTGAGAGAGACCAACAGTAAATTACACTAGGGGTTTCACCATATGACAGATTGGGAGATTTTAGATTTTTGTGAGATTTTGGACCAACGTGTTGGACAGCGCTTTCCACCACCATCATCAAAACACCAAATAAGAGAATATCTTTCGGAAGAATGGTGTTCCTTCCCTCTCATGTGAGTTACAGATACTTGTAGAATCTATGCGATGGTGCATTGAAGCTGTTCTGGGGGTTCATGGTCAAACACCTTACTAAGACACTTCATGTTGGGTTTTCCTTTAATTTGTCACCCTTCTGTGTGTGCGTGTGTGTGTGTGAGATATAATATATATAAGCTTTGTTTAAGCCTGACACCAACTATCTAGAATGGTAGATATTGTAAGGAGGACGATTATCATCCATTAACAGTGGATGATAGCCAAGTAATTTCACATATTTCTCTCATAATGTAACAGGTATATAACGCAGGCAAGGAATAATTTAGGCATTTCCAGAGTAAAACTGCTGGCCACTTAGACTGTGGGTGTACGCGGTCAAAAGTCAGAGTTCCGCTGTCTTGTTTTTTTTAAATAAGCTCGCAAGATGCAGGCGAATAAAAACCAAGTAGGCCTAGAATATGGCAGTATGGGTTTAGGGACAGTCTGTTCATTCACTCAATGCAAAGTTCAACCTTTTAATGAAATTTTCCACACATGTACAACTAACTTTGCTGAATTACTTCCTTCACATAACATGGCACTATGAGCTGTAATTAATGTAACATAATTTAACATTCTCCTTCTCTTTCTATGAAAAACAAAACATTTCTTCTTGAGAGAGTTTCTTATGTACATAGAATTGCTTATTGTGCAAAGTTCATTATTACAGCTCCAGCAATTATCATTATCCATGACTCACAGTTCTCAGTACTGAAGAGGTCCCCTTCTTGGTAAAACTGTCAGCCAGCTGGTCATCTAATGCTGACCGCACAATTGTCTGGATTTTCTTGTCTTGAATTAGTTCTTTGAATCATCTAATCTCAGGATGCAGCCTTTCTCTGTGACAAATTTTGAGGACATGATTGCATCAAAAAGTGAGTAATTATCAGTTACACGGGTGAGTGGCAAAGATAGAGTGCCTCTGACATTACTCAAAATTCGTTGGAATTCCATCCAAGAGGTGAGAACTCTCCTTCTTTTCCCATTAGCACATCAAGATACCTGCCTTGTGTCCCTATATCCATTAAATTATCAAAGAAGGCATTACTAAACACAACCAGCTTCAAGGAGTTCTCTTTGCCCAAGTGCTGGAACCTAAGCACCACATGCTCTGATTTCAATATCAAATAATGTTATTAACCACATTTATACTTTGCACGGCTACACATTCCACCGATGAGGCTAAACTGCACACATTAAACATTACATCTGGTCTTGTGTGACATGCGACCCATAGAATCTAACTCATTTTTGACCCAAGCTGATCAGATTCAGCTGCATTCAATATTGATGGCTCTAGCTAAATTGAGTGTAGATTCTTGCTGTAGCCATGGTGTTGCATCTCAATGCATCAGTATTGGCCAGCTCTATACCCACAAAAAGTAGAATTTATCCACTTTTTCCCATCCTATCTCAAAAGTGGTTTTCAGGTTTGGAATGACAGTGTTCTCAAATTCAGATAAAATCATCAACTTGACTGCCTAAGGCACAAATGACACAGCAGGTTTTATCCAGCCATTAGAACACTGCAAGTCTGACCTCCCTGGCTCCACAAATAGGATCCATTCTGAGCATTCTGCTTCCATGAATGCCATAAATTCAGCTATGTACTCACTGCCATATTCTCCAATGCTGGTGGATTATTTGAAAGGACGGATAGGCGATTTGGATTCTGCCCAAAAACAGGTTGGTAAGGACTGTAATCATGAACATTGTACATTGAGTTTTTTGCCACTATACCAATTAAGAGCTGTGTCCTAGTCACATCCAGTGCTGTGCTTCAGTTTCAACAGAATCTTAGTCAGTGTTTGATTATGGCGCTGTAAAAGACCATTACTCCAGGGGCTATAAGTTGCTGTGGTTTTGATTTCAGTGTTGAAAGTTTCAGCCAAATCCCTTACTTCAACATTGTTGAATTCTCCCCCATTGTCACTAAACGGTTTCTGTGGAGCCCCATGGACTCATATCCAGCTATGTATGAAGCCCTCCACAATTTCAGAGGCTGTCTTCCTAGTCAAAATATCACCAGCACTGAAATGGCTGAACTGGTCGATAATGTGAAGATACCACAGCCCACGTTGTACTTCATGAAGATCCACTGCCACTGTCTCATTGTACCTTGAAGTTAAGGGAAACCCCTGGGTCTGGGTTTTCTGTATCTCAGGCATGCTTCACAATATTTAATGTCTTACAACATAGAGGTGTTATCACTGGTTTTACCAACATTTGTGAGAAAGCAGTGTCTAGTCTTTCCTCTCAGGCATGTCCAAAGTGCTTGTGTAATTTCTAGCATTCTAGCATTATCTTTTCCTCTGCTTTGGCCATGTTCTCTGTCATAACAAAAATTACGCTTCCAGGTTATCTGTCTGAGAAGTTAATACACTCAGGGTAATGCAACAATGACTTCCATAAATCCGACCCATCACAATCTCCACACATGTACAACTAACTTTGCTAAACTATGGGTCGTAATGAATGTAATACTACGGACATTAGCTAGAATAATGCCTTAACTTTAAAAAAAAACATTGCTAGCAGCAGATGAGAGCAGTGTTAGCAGGGGGGAAAGTTGCTGGGATTGACCAGCAAACTAGTCTAGGGAGATTAGGAGAGGAACCCGCTGGGTGAGAGAGAGAGAGAGAGAGAGAGAGAGAGAGAGAGAGAGAGAGAGAGAGAGAGAGAGAGAGAGAGAGAGAGAGAGAGAGAGAGAGAGAGAGAGAGAGAGAGAGAGAGAGAGAGAGAGAGAGAGAGAGAGAGAGAGATAATAAGGGAGGATCCAGCAGCAGGTTCATTGGAAGGGCAGAGCACAGGTCCGGCAAACAGGAGGGCAAGCCGGGAAAGGGCCAGGAGGTCGATGAGGCTGCGTATCAGGCAGAACAGGCCGGGCAGAGCATCAAATATACTATGGAAAAATACAAAGGAAAAGTGAATTCGAGGAATTCTGAAAGCATGAACGAACATTCACAAAATGTGATTTGAAAGTTGGCCAACATTTAAGCCTTTGAGGGGAAGGATCTCATGACGCCCATGTTTTCAAATTGTTCTCAGATTATTGAATAATGCTCGATTTAGAATTTTAAACAAAGCCCTATTCAACATCAACAAACAATTTTAAAAGGAATATGATTTTATAATGAAAGGTGGTTCTATGTAGAACCCTTTTGCCTCTTACATAAAATTATTTTACACTCCAAAGAATCACTGAAGAACTCTTTCTTCCAAAAAGGGTTAAATTGTTTCCTAGATCCATTTTCTTACAACAAAATGTTTGAGGAATGTTTTTTTAAAATGGTTCTTACTCTCCAAACGAATGCTGTTGTAAAGCCTTCTTTCTAATAGTTTACTTTTGCTAGTAAATTAAAGCAAATTAAAGTAAAGTAAATTAAAAGCCCAAGAGCAAAATACAGTCCAGGAAGAAAAGCTGTAAAGCCCACATTAACATGTTTTTGTGACCACAGCAAGTTTATCTTTCACGGATCATAAGAGCAACGAGCAAAGTGACCTGGAGTTATGTTTTTGAAAACATTGTCTCATAAAGATAGAAAGTATTCCAGTAACCCTGTATAATTCAAAGGATTTGAATATTCACTATGGAATATTCAAATAGTTTCACTATGGAGTGTGGTAATCTTTTAAATAAAACGAAAATGCAGAATGAGAGCAATCAGACATTTTGCAAGGCCAAATCGACAAGCAAAAGTTTCTCTATACGTTCTCTTTTTTAATATGTAATTTTTTTCTGAACACCCTGTTGCTCGTTATCTGACCCAGACATCCTGACTCGAACATATGTGAAGCAAAGGAGATGCAGCTGTCTTATTTGGACATGAATGCATTGAAAACACTATTTAATTTCGTACGATGTAAAATATACAACATTCTTCTTTATATCCTCCCACTATTTATATCGTCAATTGAATTAAGTTCGCAGTGTGTCGGATTATATGAAGTAAAGGCAATTATTGTCTTACAATTAAGACAATTATTGTCTTTACTTCATATAAAAAATTATTATTTTCTGTTCTCCCCTGCGTCCGTAAGCAAGTTTGGGATTTCTCACAACCGCTCGCATAAATAAATTACAGTAAACGCTAATTCCTATCAGTATGGTCAGTTCTTTAATAACGCAAATTGAGTTACTGGGTGGTGCAACGATGAATAATCAATAGCCACTAAATGCACTACAAATAGAGCACTAATGATCAACGCCCACATCAGTTAAGAACACGACTTATAAGCGTGTTCACTGATGCGCAGCCAGATACTGCCAACATTCTTGCTGTCATATGGAGCAACTGGCTTACGGAGTTAGGACTAGTTCAATTTCAGATTTAAAAAAATATACATAGCTAAAATATATTTTAAAATACGTTCGCCCGACAACTACATCTTAGTTCACCTGACCACAATGGAATTTCGTCGCAGTATATGCTTCTCGCTCACACTGTTATACCTCTTTAATCTGGTAAGTCCTAATGCTTTAGCACGCGTTTCTGTACGCGCCAGAAGATTTGAATTTTGTGGATGGGAAGTGATTGATGCGTTTTTTTTTCATCAGGTATATTGGTTAATTTTATTAAATGCCTTGAGTCCTAGATTTATGTGTGATGATAATGACGACGACGACATTATTATTAGTAGTACTAGTTGTGATCGTATTAGTAGTGGTGGTGTTGGCACTCGTGATAGCAGCTAGTTGTAGTATAATGATAATTTCACGCAGAAGCATTTCATCTATCTTTTTTAGAAAACAAATGTGTTCTTGTATAATATAGGTTGGTTATTGTTGATGGATGTACCAAATTGTTTTTCATTCAAATTTAGTTGAATATTAGAGAAGTTAAATATGGGGAAGTACATATGTTTTACATATGAATTGTATGTGGCCAATAATTACACTAGATGGTGTTCTACGAACTGTTGGTGCGAGGGAATAACGCTTTAGGGGAAATTTGTTGTGAAAGCTTCATATAACTCAGACTGCTGAATTACAGTCAGTGTAAGTGCTGTACAAAATAAAATAAAAAAAGAACTACTGAGCATTCCACAAATGTGCCTGGTACTTTACATTCCAGTTGCAAGAAGGGTATAAAATTTGCAACACTATTCAATGGTGTTTAGATTTTTTTATATACTTTTCCCTCACGGCAGAAATACAGCATGTATGATTGGTGCTGAAGACTGAGAGTCAGTAGGAAATTCTGAAATGATTACTGACAGTTTTCCGGCATGTGTCTGTGAGAGCTTTCACATCCTGTCAGTGCCATACAATAGTGGTCCACCACTCAGACCGCGCCTGCTCTGGCCTCATCTCTGAAGCACTCTTTCGCATCACCATCTGGGCAGTTCCGGGAAGAAACTTCAACGTTTGTTTCCCCGATCTCTGATATCATTTTCAGAGTGATTTGTATTGCCGCAATGAGTAAAAACCATTCACTCATTTTTTTTAAACCATTGTTAAAAAAAGAAAACAATTTTATTTATGCATTTTTTGTTGTTGTTGTTGTTGAGAATTTGGCCCCTTAGTCACAACGAACGGAAATGAAACAGGAATAGATCATAGATCATGAAAATGCACTTTTTGTACGTCGCTTTGGATAAAAGCGTCTGCTAAATGAATGTAATGTAATGTAATGAATAGCAATGCTAAAATGTTTGACTAGAAACTCTTTTCTGTGTTATTAGCTACTGGGGAACATTTGCAAATAGAGTAATGAATTAACAGTAGTAAGGTGAAACAGGAACACAGGTTAGCGAAAAGTGCAATGTGTGGTTTTGGGTTCTCATAACTGCTGTGTCAGAGTTCAGCGAGCTGAGTGTTCATAAACTCAGATATGAGTATGCTGTACGTCATGATGTGCATGAAATGAATGTGCATCATCTTACTGTAGCTATGCAAATCAGTTTATCGTACTAGTTAAGATGAGCAGATGGTAGATTAGTGATTAGTGAGATAGTAGCATATTCTATTGAATGCATTTTATAATGCATATAGAAAACATTCATAAGCATCAGTGTGCTCCTCAGCTGGCATGTCCTGCGTAAGTATAAGTCCTTGGTGCAGTTACTTGTCTAGGTACCCGCAATCAAATTCTGTCTTCTGTGGACTAGAATCTCCCTGGATGCATGAGACTTGACCATGGATTTGGGTGAACACTCCCCCCAAAGCAGAGTAATGCAGTGTATACCTGCTGGGTTTGGGCTTATAGCTATTTGACAGAAAGTTTAATGAAGGCAGATTTAGGCACTCTATGTAAAATGGTTTTCACAAGGGAATATCATGTCTGACAAACCTTTTTGTATTTTTTGAGGAAGCTACCAAGTGTTTTGACTATAGCAAGGCTTATGATATTATATACTTAGATTTCCAAAAAAGCATTTGATAAGATACCACATGAGAGTCATATTATCAAAATTAAGACTGTAGGAATTACAGGAGGTATTTTAGAGAGGGATCTTATTTGAGCAGGGTACTGTGAGAAGTGGAGTCCCACAAAGACTGGTGCTGGGACCACTGCTCCTCCTCAATTATGTAAATGACCTTGCCCGGGACATTGGAAGTACATTCGTTAAACTTGCAGATGATACAAAACTGGAAGGTCCAGCTAATAGTTTGGAATCTACTCAATTCATCCAAGTAGATTTAAACAAAATCCAGAAGTGGGCAGAAAACCTGGCAAATTAAATGTAGCTAAATGTAAAGTTCTACATGTCGGAAATAAGAACATAAGCAAGGTTACTTTATGGGAGGAACAAAATTGGAATGTGATTACTTTGAAAAAGACTTGGCAATAATGGTTGATCAAAGCCTTTCAGATTCTAGGCACTGTGCTGTAAAAGTGCACTAGCAGTAAAAAAGGCCAACAGGATTTTGGGATTTATAGCTAAAAGTACTGAGTATAAATCCAAGGAAGTTATACTTATCTTATAACATACATTTGTTAGACCACACTTGAAGTATTGTGTGCAATTCTGGGGTCTGTACTACAAGAAAGCAATAGTGGCTCTGGAAAAGGTTCAAAGGAGGGCAACTAAATGGACTAGATCAATTGCAAGGAAATTGCCTGAGCCTCAAATAAACATTCAAGCAACTAACAGGAACACCTGGGGCAGAGGCGTTATCCTTATATTTTAGTAATTCTGGTCTATAATGCAGTACCTCACCAAATATTCATAGAAACTGTTTTAAGCCTTCTGATTTTCACAAACTCCTATTATAATGACTGACGCATGCATCTGTGAAGTAATCTGCATCATAGCTCATTTGGTCGCATTGGTCATTTGTTACAGACTGTTCAGAGGTTGCACACATTTTTCTTTGTAAGATCACTATGAGTTCCATTATGAGAACATTAAAGTGCTTTTTTTGTGTGCGTTATACTCTGTAGGTATATGAGGTATATGAAATGTTCCAAATAAACACTCATTATTCTCATTAGTACTGGATAGTAATAATGGCAGTTGTAGTAGTGGCAGTGGTGGGAGCAGTAAGAGTAGTGCTAATAATAACAGCGGAAGTAGTTTCAGTGGTTGTAGTAGTAAAGGTGCTTTTAGTACTAGAGACAAAATAACAGCACCCATGTAAGTATGGAAATTTCCACCACTCTGAATTATGTTTTTAAATGTAAAAAATAATTGTCAGTAGTCTTACTATCTTTTCTTTCATTAATTGATGTTGATGTGTGGCAGTCTGCCCACACTTCTCTGGAATTGCCCCGCAAAGAAATTTCAGAGAAGTGTAAAAAATGCAGATTATTTTAGGGTGATCCACTTTTGAATATGAATAATAAAACTGGCGAAGTCCTCAGTTAAATTATAAATAAAGTCATACAGCCTTTCAGTGCTGTCTTTCCCATAATGCATTTGCAATGCAGCTCAGCCTGTCAATTTTGTGTCTCTGAGTGCGGACTTATTATGTTCGTTGTCACATGGTTTGCACTGATTAACACATCATAATTAGTCCCTGTAATTAGTCCTGTTTCAGTGTTGATTTTCAAACAATTGCTGAACTTGGAGTGCCTACAAATTTAGGTGGAGAGCTGAGATGGTCACACACTTGACATCTCTCTTATCTAAAAGAGGGTTGGGGTTTAGTAGCATAACCTTTTTTTTCCCTAAAAGTTAAGTGTCATGAAATTTTGTCTGGACTCAGATATTATCTGCCAGTAAGTGGGAGGATGTGACTGTGAGTAAGTGTTGTGTATCAGCATAATCAAGTAATCAATGAAAATACAGCCTGCTGCTTTCGGGGAATCCCTGAGTAACAGCTGCCTGGTTTTCTCTGGAACCTCTTTGACAACAGTGATACCAGTAACACTGTCAACAAGTAAAATGCCAAAAAGGATGGTGGTGATTCCTAGCATAGTGCTTAAATGGTGCTCAAGTCAATTAAATTTAGGTATCGTAGCAACTGAAACCCCCAGCAAGGGACACAAAATTGAAGTAGTTGTCTCCAGAACATCAGCCATTCACATGTCATATAGCATTTACCGAAATTAATAGCAAGGGGATATAAGAATTGCTGATTGAGCCAGATTTTGTCCTTCAATATTTTTTCTGTTATGGCAGAAATTAAGAATTCAAATGAAGGATTCTCAGACAGACTTGTCATTTTCACATAGTTGAGCCCAACACCTTTTAAATTACTTGGGGAACTCATCGGGACCTCTGCTTATTTGTTATAACACATAACAATTGCATCTTGTTTATATTTTGTGACCCCTTTGGTAACTAATTTCTGTCCAGTCATAGTGCTGTTTTCCTGTAATATATCCCCTAGCACAAAAAGCATTCCCGTTCAAATTTGTCTTTCTCCAAATATCGTTTTAGTTTCTCAAGGTTTATCAATTGTGAGTTTTTCCTCCTGTTGACAGCAAAAGGATGGGAGCTGTGCAGGGCTCACAATTTCTATCTGCCGGTTTAAAAAGGAACCACAGAAGTTGATGCCGTTGCAAAAACACCTCAAAGCTCACACACACTGGGGGGTGAGATTCACACAGGGACTCTTTCTCATGCTCTCACTTTCTTTATCAGTTCATATGAAAGTAAAAATGTCTGTGATCTGATGTAAATATTGGTTACCTTTATGCAATGCAATCTACACTCTTGTGTGTATACACCCCTCAGTAGGCAATCCTCCCCCTAATCCCTTAACCCACATTTGGCTGACTTTGTACCAGTCAGGGGTCTATTGACAGCAAGATACAAGGTTGTAACTGAATACTGACAGCAGGGCCGGCTCAACCCAATAAACAAAGTAAACATTTGTTTAGGGCCCCGCAATTGGTTCGGGGCCCCCTTCCTCCAAGATATATATAAATATATATTTTTTAAATAAATAATTGTGTTCCCTAAGACAATGGCTTTTTCATTAATCTAAATATATTTCTATTGGTGCCAAATCTTGTTGGCTGGGGCTTAGGGGGTGGTTTTTGTTTAGGGCCCCCAAAACCTTGGGCCGGCTCTGACTGACAGTAATGTTTGTTTAAGTCACTTAAGAATCTTAAGAGTCTTTGATAAAATGAAACCACATGTATGCATTTGGGAATGCCAAGCATAGATTAATGAGTCAGGGAATTTACTTGTGCTGATTACGAGAGCACATGATTCACAAAACAGCGTACATTCAGATTTGATCATCAACCATGCTTACGAACGTTTCCGTGAACATTTTGGCCTTCATCATTTATTTTCTCATCCGAATTCGTTCTTTGGTAAGATCAAGTCTATGTGTGTTTGGAAACAGGTGTAAATGCCTAATTCTTTTTGCTTATTGATAGACATGATTGTTGATGATTGATTGATATCTAAAGACCCACATGCGCACAGCCAAACCCAACACTTGGTAATGGCATATTTGTGGCTTCCTGATTACTTGGCTAATTGTGCCTTGGGGAGAGAGCGCGTTTTTAGGGAGCAGGCATACGAGGCGCAGATATGTTTGCGGAGCAGTGAGTGGCTGATGTTTGCACACGACCCTGCAGGTGGCAGGCCTCTTATGGGATTGCTAGGGTGTTCCTTTATGCAAATAAAAAGGCAAGTACATTCAATTTAAGAAAAAACGGCATTCATCCTCTGACACACCTGGGATATGCACAAAATTTAAGGTCTGTGCATGTTTCATGAATCCCATGTTGGTTTTTCATCTGAACTTTTATTAAGAACAAAAGTAAGAAGAATTTAAGGAAAGGTTTATGAATGAGGCACATTGTGTACATTCAGACGTACGCAACTGAGGGCTTGATTTTCAAATGCCTATTTATCTTTCATAGAAAACATTGTAGAAGTGCATTTCATGTTCAGTAGTCTGATTTTCATGTCAGACGGTAAGGGGCCATGAGTTTTTCCTTGCTTGTTTTCTTAACCTGTATTTCTATCTTCCAACAACAAGAGGTCAATAAAGAGTAATGCACAGGTATTTGCATGTCATCAGGAGATAAAAGAATGAATAATTCAATATAATAATCAATGGGTACAGTAAATAAATTAGAAATATATAATTTAAGTAAATAATTTATTCATAGGTTGATTTTTCAATGTACATATTTATGCTAATTTATTTATTGATTCATGGATATACTTCCCAGGTTCTTTCTATGTTTATTTACTTTTTGCTCTATTTATTTCATCTGGAAAACCCCTGCATATATGATAGCTTTCGCAAGCTGTGCTCTGTACATTATTGTTTCAGGCTCTTTCCTCTGTTCTCTCCTACTCTCTCAGGTTGATTTTGTATGGTCCAGGAGATGCCCAAATCCACCAGAATGCAAGCTAGGTAAGACTATACACTGACCTGCTTCATTATTGATCAATTGACTGATTTTGTATGAATAATTAAAAATTGAGGACTCACAATATTAGGGTTTTGTCAGTATCGGCTGATGGTAGCTTAAAACAAATTTATTGACAGGCAGGTATGCTTGAGACAAAAAAGCTGTGTGCATGAGCTTTTATAATCCCACTGTGACTGTTTAACCAAATTAAACAAATTATATGTTGTATTGAGGTTGCTGGGTAGTTCATTCTGTTAGGGCACTGTTCTACATCATGTATGGTGCCCATGGTCTGGTATTGAATCCATACTCCGCCAGTGCCAACTGGGATAGCTTGGACTAGCATCACCCTCCTCCCAGCAGATAGGGGGCGCACAAGTCCACCTGTTGAGCTTCAAGTGAATCTTATTTCTCTGAATCATGTCAGACTTCTTGTAGTGTGCTTTAAGATTGTGATGGATAATATGTCGCTGGTGACACCACCCATGAGTTACATTCAGAGTATCAGCTTATGGCATCAGGGAGAGCGGTAAAGAGATCCACAGCACAGATGCAAGCGCTCTTTTATCCTAGAATCCATTCTGATGCTCAATGTGTGTTCCAGCAATGCAATTCCAATTTGATGGTGAAGGGTTGAATCGGGGAGGTTATTTATATGGATGTAATACCTGTATGATTTCTTTGGATGTATCTGTCTTTCATGTTTGTGACGATGTGAAACTATGCTGCCTTAAGATGCAAGATGTGTAATTAGACTGTGTAATCAGACAAAAAAGTATTAAGTGTTGTATCATATGTCTGCACAATAAAACATCCAGTGTTAATTCAACTCTAACAGAGTAGTTGTGAGTCAGATAGGACCAATAATAGTTGATTTAACACTGAGCAATTTTACTGTGTGTGCTATCCCGACATGAAAACTGTAATAAGAAGTGGGAGGTGATGCTTTGCAGAAGAGCACATGCTTCTCTGCTCCCCCAAATCAACCCTAGAGGTTATGATGAACATTACTGCATGAGCTTTACTGGACATTATTGGAAAAAGGGGAAAATTTTGTTTTATAATTCTTTATAAAATAAATTCATATTTTCAAATGGAAACTTGAGTAGGAACAGTCTTTAGGTATATTTTTTTACAACACCTCCGGCAGTTAGTAAACAGTGATATTAAGTGACCACTTACAAGATGCTTGCACTTACAATATATTACACTGGTTTGTACATTGTACATTGCATTTATACATTGATATTGATGATTTTCCATTGATACATTGATATACTGTAAGAGCAATTATGCCAAGAAGAAGGCTGGGCCATACTAGCAACTTAAAATACCTAAAAGAACAGAAAATGGCAAAGAGGTCAGCATTGCAACAATTTATCTTTGTTTTTGTATGTAATTCTTTGGTTCAAAAAAGTAAGCCTTTCAAATTTTGCTTGGTTTTTTTTTAACATGAGTGATCCTATCCATTTTTCTCATGTCCTGTCATTCTTTTCATGCCAGGCATCATTTCTAAGGAGTGCAAGTGCGTTTCCTGCCCGTCGGGCAAGTACCACGTTGTGAGGAGTGGCAATCCGCGATGCGAGTTCTGCACACAACAATGCACTGGTAACCGGGGACGATGTTACTCTGTCATTCGCCTGAAAACACTTTTTGGTTTTATGTAAAAGTCCTCCCCTTGCGATATCATATTTTGTATTTCTTTTACGTCTTTTTAAGATGGTCTAGGTCTGTAACAAACGATGACCAGGCGGGAAAAGGGTCTTGTTTTGTGCTCACTGCAGCCCTTTCTGTCTGTTTGCAGCTGAGCGGCACCTGATCCAGATAAAGGACTGTACCGCCAACTCTAATCGCGAATGCCATTGTGACAGGGGCTACTTTTGTGAAAGCTCTGCCCAGTACACCTGCCGAAGGTGTACTCTTTGTCCTGATGGGACCTTCACAGCCACCACCTCACGACTGCAATCCTGCAAACAGCATACTGAGTGAGTACAGCACTACTTTGCAATAACACAGCAAAACAATATTACACATAGCAAGCAGTATAACAGACAGCAAAACAATATAACACATAGCAAAATGATATAGCACAAAGCAAAACAATATTACACATAGCAAGCAGTATAACAGACAACAAAACAATATAACATGTAGCAAAATGATATAGCACAAAGCAAAACAATATTACACAGCAAGCAGTATAACAGACAGCAAAACAATATAACACGTAGCAAAATTATATAGCACACAGCAAAACAATGTTACACAAAGCAAAATAATATAGCACACAGCAAAACAATATAACACATAGCAAAATGATACAGCACACAGCAAAACAATATTACACAAAGCAAAATAATATAGCACACAGCAAAACAATATTACACATAGCAAACAGTATAACAAACAGCAAAACAATATAACACATAGCAAGCAGTATAACAGACAACAAAACAATATAACACATAGCAAAATGATACAGCACAAAGCAAAACAATATTACACATAGCAAGCAGTATAACAGACAGCAAAACAATATAGCACACAGCAAAACAATATTACACATAGCAAAATAATATAGCACACAGCAAAACAATATTACTCATAGCAAACAGTATAACACAGCAAAACAATGTAACAAAGCAAAAAGATGCAACACACTGCAAAGTGAAAAACACACAACCAAGCAACACGAGACAAAACAAACAGTATAACACACAGCAAAACAATATTACACATAGCAAACCGATATAACATACAGCAAAGCAACATAACACATAGCAAACAGCATAACACACAGCAAAACAATATAACACATAGCAAACAGTATAACACACAGCAAAACAATATTACACATAGCAAACAGTATAATGCATAGCAAACGATATTACACAGAGCAAAATATAACGTGCAGCAAAACAATATAGCAACCAGAATGATGTAACACGGTAAAATACTATAATGCACAGCAAAATTGTATAATGCATGAAAAAGTACAACACAGCAGGTGTTTCCCTGAGCAGGCAATAGGCATATTCATTTCAAGCAGCAGTAGTGTGGACAGGAACATGTAATTAACCATATGGTCACTGGTTCATATCCCTTTCACTTCTGTGAAACTTAACCTGTATTGCTACAGGTTAAAATATGTTTTTGAATGACTTGGGCATGCTTTGATAAGGACATCCTCCAAGCAAATGCTCATAATGACAATAAAAATAACTGTCTCAATTGCTGCTGACAGTGGCATTGTTATACCATTAGAGGGCAGTCTCTCTGAATCAAACAGAAAACCTGTGCCTTCTGAAGATTTTGAAAAGAAAAATGTCTTTGAAAGTTTTTTTCAACAAAAAATAGCAATAAGCATACACAGGAAGAATGTGAAATCACTGCTGGAATATAACTCTGCTGTGTGACATGCTCTTTATTGTATACCATTTTTTAAGAATATCAACAGTTAAATAGTTAAACAATGCTTAAAATAGCATTAAATCACAATGAAGAATTCCTGACAAGTAGCAATACTACACCAGCAGAGGGCTCCGCTGAGCCACAGTAATTGCTTGTCAGAGGAGTTTCTCAGTGTATAAAGTTTGTGTGATTTTACATTGCAGCTGTGGAAGTCTGGGCAAGGTTCTGATCTCAACGGGCAACAGAACTCATGACCACGTTTGCGCCAGCGTCACCACAAGCTCCATCCCCAGGGCCCTGCGTGTAGTTCAGAATGCCATGGAACAGAATTATGTCGTCAAGGAAACAACTGTTCCTCCTTCCACTGCGTCTACAAAGACTTTTGCCCATGAAACTGAGACGGTCATCAACATGCGGGCCGCCCAGACTGCTACACGCTACCACACTAAAAGAGCTATCATAGGTACAGGCCCCAAGATGTCTCCAAGGGGACTGTCAGCACACAGTATGTTCAGCAGATGTACTTTCTCTCTGTAATTTTACTGCGTAATTTCTCCCCAAAAACAGGCAATAAATTATATGTTCATGAGTTGCATATGTAAGCAATTTGCTAGTCTGGTTGCATATAATGAACATAGTACTGTGCCCTTTGTTTTGCTATATACCTTCCATGGAATTCTGGGATTTGGAGTATGATAACAAACTGTTGCAACCACCAGCCCCCACAGATGTTGCCAAATCTAACAAAACTGAAAAATGAAGGATTATTTGGATTTGATATCAAAATGTTAGACAAATGAATGCAAGACAAAAGCACCGACAATAAGCTTTTATGTAATGGTATTTACATGTATATATGTTTTTAACACTTTACAGAAACCCCCAGTGGCCTGCCCAACACAAATGACAGGCCTGGAGTACAGAATGCCACGAAACAGAATTCTGTTTCCAAGGAAATAGCTGTTCTTCCTTCCAATGTGTCTGCAAAGCATGTTACCTCTCCAGAGGAACCCTCAGCACGCAGTATGTTCACCAGCTGTACTTTCTCTCAGTTTAATTTCACTGCATAATTTTCACAATAGGCAATAAATCATTTTTTATTATCTTCATAAGCTGAATATACAAGCGACTTGGTGGTTGCATATCACGGACATAGTTATAGTGCCCTGCAAAAGCATGAAAATGGTTGTTAAATTGCCCATGAGTTAAATTGCCTATTTTGCTATTTAAAAATGCCATATTTGATACCTTTTCATGCTGGCATTTTATAGCAATATTCGTTCAATGTGTTTGAATTCTGTATTTGCTCCCCTATATGCAGTTGGTGCTGTCGGGTGCAACATTCTAACACAGTCGTCTTTCCCCAAGATATGCTACTACTGAATTATACTCCTAATGCTACACCGCCAAGCAGACCAAGCAGACCATGGCACTTTGTTTTGGGGTGTAGCTTTGTCTCGAATGGAACACTGGGTTTTGGAGTAGGGAAACCAACTGTTCAACCACTGCAGATGTCACCAAATCCATCAAAACAGAAAAATTAAAGAATAGCACCTGAAGGCATTTGGTTTTAAGAACAAATATACAAATGCTTTGGAAAATTAAAAATACTACAATTCCTCCTTTGCTCACACATTCACAATATATGTAGAGTGTGCATCTTTCCCCTCTTACACTCACACATTTGTCTGTCTGTCTATCTGCCTGTCTGCCTGTAGATTTCCAGTCCTGGCCACTAATCGTGCTGTTTATGATCCTTGTCTTGCTGCTGGGCTTTGGCATGTGTTACAGGAACATGACTTCTCAGAAGAAATGTAAGTTTGCATATATGTAAGTCTTCTTCTTCTTATTCTCCTCTTCCTCCCCCTCCTTCTTCTTCTTCTTCTTCTCCTCCCCTCCTCCATCTTCTTCTTCTCCTCCTACTCCTCCCACTCCTTCTTCTTCTTCTCATCCTCCTTCTCCTCCTCCTCTTCCTTATCCAAATCAATTAATCTTTGGATGAATTAAGGTTGTTAGGTTTGTCTCCAGAAATGCAGTTTATTTTATGATGACTAGTCATCATGTTTTCAGTATTAAAAAAAACAATTTTATATAGACATGCGTTAATGAATACACATTGAATACAATGAATACATTTTGTCTATCTACCAAGTCAGTGTGTCCATACGTTGTAATGCACATACACATTTTGTCAGTCTACCAAGCCAACGTGTCCATACGTTGTTCTGACTTTATCTTAAAAGATAAACTTTATCTTGAAAGATAGTTCCCTTAGTTCATTGCAAAGTCTGTAATACGGTGTATTTTATTACTTACTAAATTCTTATACATAAAATGTTATACAATAGTTATACATGCTACATTACTTCTGCATTAATATAAGTAACAGTGTTTAGGCAATGAAATGGGTGGATATTTACTTTAAATTCGACATTATGTAATTAAGACTTTTTTTGGGTTGCTCTTAGGTCAGCCACGGGTGAAAAATGTGAGTACCTCTCTTCCCTGTTCCTGATAAGTAAGAGAGAGATGTCATATCTATATTATGTATACAGCCTTTTTCTGATATCCTAGCTGTAGTCTTTAGCTCACAGCTTTCATTCATGCAGTTGTGTGTGACCTCTCGTAAAAACATGAATAAAAGTATTTACTGTTCGAGTGGGCCTCAGAAGTAGTATATGCCATTAACATATTAGCATCTGCCGGATGTCCACATTTGGCAGATACACAGTCAGTGGCTGGGATTCAGACAGCATTCATCCTTACCTTAGACTAACAATTGAAAGTGAGAATTTGCAAACAACAGTTTGGCAGGTTCACTAAACCCACCAAAGATTTTGTCGGTTTTGAGTTGGGTGTCTAATCAGTGTCAGTGATGGAGGTCGATATGATGTTGATTACTGAGGCAGATTACTGAAGGTTTTTTGACATTGGTAATTTGATGAGTACAAAGCATTGATCTGTTATAGGCTGAAAACGTGATCGCATCATGACTCAACATTGATTAGCTTTGTAACTTTGTTTGGGGGGGGAGACAAACTTTCCATACCAAGTTCGCACAGAACAAGTGCATGGGAATAGTGTATAGTTAATTGATTGAATTATAGTTATTGATTGAACACAAGCCAGCTACTGTGTTTTTGGCTCTCCCTAAAACTGTGTGTTCCGTGTGCCTAGATATAGGTGCAGTATGGGCAGATATGGTACACAGGGTTGTGTGTATGTATACTTGTTCAGAATGCATAATGTGCTCAATGTTCGTTTATTTTAGAAATCCAATAAACGATGGGAAGCCTAAGGTTGATTTTTCCACATCATGGTGGGCAGTAAAATCATACTCTGTTCTTTATCTATTTCTCATTGGGCCAAGCAGGGACAGCGGGGTTCGTGGAGGGACCAGGTCACCCTGGAGACTATGAAGCATCTGTTGTCTGAAGGAAGTCTCAGTCCCAGTGCTCTTCACCCCCTGGTCAGCAAGAAAGGAGAGGGTCTTAGTCTTGATGGGGCAGAGACAGGCCCCATGGGCCTCCAGCAGGTCACTGTCGACCACTCTGGGGGAAGAGAGAATGTCAGCAACACTGTCGGTAAGTGTAGTTTTTTTTAAGCACATTTTGATTGACGCTGCACTCCAGCTCACCAGTGCTCTCCTTATCCTTAATAATGTTACAAACAGTTGATTTTGGTTAGCCTATGGTTTGGCCTATGTCTCTGGCTTTCACTCTTATTTCTCAGCCTCATAATGGCTTCCTTGACTTTCATTGGCACAACACTGGACCTCATGTTGACAAATTCCAATAATAGACTCCAAAGGCAATCAAAAGGCTAGAATTAGAATTAGTGAAAACAAAATACATTAACGTGAAATAAAAGCTGAGAATGTGTACTCTAACCACATGTGAATTGTTTGATTAGAAATCCAAAATTGTTGAGTGCAGAGCCAAATCAATAAAAAAATATGTCTTCGTCCCAAATATTATGGCGCTCACTTCATGTACCGACTGACAATGATGTTAATGTTACCAATGGGATTTAAATTAGGCAAGGTTTATTTATCTTTAAATTATTCTCTGTGAAACTCTAAATAAAATTATCTTATAAAGGAAACTAATATGACCACTAGTAATATTATTTAAAGAAAATTTGCCCCCAGGGATTCCTAGACCCCAGTTTGGACCCCACTTCTGCAAACGATGACAAAATCCAAGGCACAAACGTACATTATTTTTGTCTTGATATCAGCGGTTACTGCTTCCTGCAGTACATTCCAAAGTTGAGACTTCTGCGTGAGAAAGTGTACGCAGTTCTCAGTGTATGCTGTTGTGCATTGTGCCTTCAGTCAGCTTTTGTGCCTCAGCAGGAAGTGGTTTCACCATATATCTAAACCTCTGTTATTTCAGAGCGTTTCCTAATTTCCTGAGAAGCAGGTTGGGTTTCCTTTCATTAAACACACTGGTCCCTCTGGACCTCTCGCTCTGACTGCTTATACCAAGATGTGTTGGTTCTGCTGTCAATAAACAATGTCAAGAGTAAATTTAGTCTCTTTTCATTGTATATGTTCAATTGCATTGATTTTGAGTGAAAGTGAGCTGTATGTATAGCTTTATCAGATGTACATACTTACCGAAATTTTGCGTGCTTGCGTGATGTGTTGCCCTCAGGATCAATATTCATCTACTCCCCGGGGACAGTGATACTGGGAACCAGCGCATCAGAGCAAAAGGGGGAGGCTGGGGAGCAGCCGGAGGAGGAAGACAAAAACCCAGAAGAGGGACAGGCCGTCACCAGTGCACCCCAGCAGGAGTCCCTCGAAGAGAGTAGGCGTCCCATCTACCAGGACAGACCCCTTCAGGGGGCTCCTGTCAGAGGATGTGTCGAGGAGGCAGAGAAGAAAGAGCTGTGCTATCCTATCCCAGCCACTGGGAAATAAGAGAGAGGGTACAGTACCGCACCGCCATAGGAGAAGCAGGTACAGAAGTGCCATGGGGATCGAAGGGCCAAATAGACAGGAGAACCAAACTGACAGAGGTCAGGACCAAACTGTGACAGAGGACCAGAATGAGAACCACAAGGACCAGCAGGAGGACTTGCTCGAAAGTACCTGGAGTACATGTTAAAATGTCCAGTGTTAAAGGGGAATTACACTCTATAACACTTATGCTTCTCATGATTGATATTGTCCTTCTAATGGATGTGTCGCCCTTCATTTTTTGATTAGTTATTTCATTTTAAATGTCTAATGTTAGAAACAAAGACCTATTTTTTTTTTAGCGCAAGTCCACATAGTAGTACGGTTTCCGGTTTTTTCTTCTTCTTCTCTTTCATTTCGCGGCAAAATCGAGAAGAAGCGAAGCAAAACATTTAGGTAACTAAGCGTTCTAACGTCTGCTAGCTTTTGTTTGATGCGATATCGGTGTAATAATGAGGTGCATTGTACCCAATTGTTATAATGCCCCCGTTAAAGTTGCCTTGAAAGCACATTTTTATAGTTTTCTACGCGATGCAACTTTGTGCCAGATATGGCTGGATGTAATCAGACACCCCAACATAACAGCCTAAGAAGTTTGCTAACGAGGACTAAGGGTATGCAGTGACTACTTTGAAGGCACCGACTACCAAGGCGACTGTCTGAAGCCTGGAGCTGTACCCACCGTTTTCCCATCGTTGGTCGAACCACTCGAAGTAGGTACTATGCGGACTGGCTAACGCTATCGCGTCTGTCTGTGATACATAGGATGTCTACCACCAGTTGCCGTCTGTCCTGGGAATAGCCTGTGGTTCCTCAATCTCGGCCCGCTCCTGACTCGCTCTCGCACGATCGGCCTGCAAATGAACCAGCTCTTCTTCTGTGTATTCCGGCTTGAATCGATAGGGCACAACAATCCCATGATCAAAAACAAAATCTCCTTCGTCCTCAGACATTTTCGGTTTCTCTAGCTAGTAGTCATACAACACTACTTCTACCATAGACAAATATATGTATAAATGTCTATGATTTCTACGACCAATCTAATGTTATTGTCTGCAGGTACGCCCACATCAGAAGTCGCGCAATGATATGCATCCTCGAGTTCGACACTAAACTGCCTGGGTCTGCTTCCTGCATTTGTAAAGGAAAACAACAGCGTAAAATATTAAGATATACTTTATTGAACCCCGTGGGGTAATTTGTCCTCTGCATTTGACCCATCCTAGTTACTTAGGAGCAGTGGGCAGCTGCCTTTCTTGTGCTGCACCCGGGGACCAACTCCAGTTCTGAGGCAAGTGCCGTGGTCAAGGGCACCTGTAGGAGCGCACCTAACATGCATGTTTTTGAGTGTGGGAAGAAACCGGTGTAAACTCACACGAACACAGGGAGAACATGCAAACTCTGCACAGAAAGGCCCCAAGCCGAGATTTTAACCAACAACCTTCTTGCTCTGAGGCGACAGTGCTAACCACTATGCCACCGTGTCCATTCATAAGATAATGAAATAACTAATCGAAAAATGAAGGGCGACACATTCATTAGAAGGACAATGTCAGTCATGAGAAGCAGAAGTGTTATAAGTGTCATTCCCCTTTAATTCAACTCTGACAGAGTACATATGAGTCCAACAATGAAAATGTTACTGTATATTGCAGTGAAGAATTGGGAGACTTCACAGAAAAGAGAAAAACTTAAGGACACAGGGGAGTTGCAGGAAGTTTGCTTTACAGAGACTGCGGAAGAGCGTGGAGAATAGAAACTGCTTTACTTCCTCCTTGCTATTTATTTTGTCTCGATTTCACAATATTGCTGCACATTTTACATTATGTTTTAAGCATGTGATAATGGTACTGTATAGGGCTATAACCACTGTAACACCAGTTGAGAGTTTGAAGATTAAGGATTTAATCCAGCATGTTGATTGCTTGTCAGAATTGTAATTCAGTGGCTACAATTAGAATTTTGAATTTTGAACCATGTACTACATATTATATCAAATTTTAAAAGACAATGTAGTGCAAGCTTGGAACAGAGAATCTTACTGCCTGACATTTTATGTTTAATTGAATTGCACTTATGCAGGAGCATGTTTAATGTGTGATAGAGTTGACAGAAGAAGAAGCCACAAGGTTAGGATTGTTTTCACAGATATTACAGATTATAGTTTTTAATGTGTGTGATTAAGTGTATTTACAGGGTATTTTATCTCAGACTCTTGGCAGGATCATCAGCAAATAACTTTAGCCATACATTTTATTTGAATACATACAACATGGCGTATTTGTACATGTAAATAGTTTACATTCTGAAATTGAATTCATTGCACTTTGTTTCATGAATGAATGCTTGTTTGACTTTGCCTATAGCTTCTTGCATTTTTTTACAATGAACAGAATTTTTTTTACAAATAAAGGAGACTTGCAGAATTCTTTTTCTGCCTTCTGCAAAACACTGCAAAAATTAACATGTGACTGTTATCACAAATTGACGTCAAGTAGCTGGCAGGAAAGGAAATGGATGTTCTTCCTGTAGCTACAATAACATTGTGATAAGCAGTCACTTAAAAGTGTGTTTTTGCTTAAGATTTTGGCACATGTGAAGGAAAATCAAAGTGAATTGTTTAAATTGAACTGCTACTATGACTAGAATTCAGTTTCATTGTCATGTTTCCAAGTGTCATATATTCCAGTGTTTCTCAACCCTGGTCCTGGGAACCCACTGCCCTGCATGTTTTAGATGTTTCCCTGCTCCAACACACCTGATTCAAATGAATGGGTCATCATCAAGCTCTGCAGAAGCCTGATAACGACCCATTCATTTGTATCAGGTGTGTTGGAGCAGGGAGACATCTAAAACATGCAGGGCAGTGGGTCCCCAGGACCAGGGTTGAGAAACACTGATATATACTGCTACTCTATGCCTGTGCAACCTGGACAAAAAAAATCCCTTTCTGAAATGAAACATGCTGATTTGCATTCAAGTTTAAAGATGAGACTACAGTAGTTTATTCAGTTGGAAAAACTGTGTTGAAGACCTGCTTATATCACGGTTTATCCAACTGGTATTTGTATTTTTTTTTTCTTTTAATGCTTTTTCTCTTTTTTCACCAGTGTGGAATGGCCACGCATGCCCATACTACAATGCTCATTTAAACCTTCCCTGTTGATTCAGGAGACCACAGACCAGCCTGTGCTCTCCCTCAAAGCACTCGGTGTTAGCTGCAGATTCACAAATTGGGTTCACATGGACATGAGTCGCAGGAAGTTTCAGTTTAACAGGCAAACAAGTAAACATGTGGGGGGTTGCCGGTGCGCGGACGCGATGCCGTTTTCCTGGTTGACTGAAACCCCAACTGACACCTTATCCCTGGGCATCCCCTGAGGCAACAAGGCATCACCCACAGGGCTGCCGGCCTCACTTGTCACTGGCATGGTCTGGACTTAATACCAGGCCATCGTGCTGCACATCCACACACTGGAACAGCGCCTTAACAGGACAAACCGCCCAGCAGCCCCATGCTTTAGTCCTAATTTAATGAATCACATCATAAGATATCAGTTTTCAGAGGAGACAGTAAGTGGGGACTTGCTAGTGTGGGGTTATTGGTTTGCGCACACTCTGTTTAAGCATGTAATATCACAGCACACATTTCTCACTTCTGTATATTGGCTAATTTTACACTAATTTCACCAAAAACATAGACGACTCAACAAAAGTTCTATGTTGCCAATTTAATTATTGATTAACAAAAATACTTTGGGGCGCATTGCTTGACAAAAACAAATGTGCATATGTAAATGAAGTTGACAGTTTCAAGCATAAGAATTTACCCACTGTTAATTGTAGATTGCTATAATCATTGAGGTAGAAGAGCACTATGAACAAAATGTATTTTGTGCATTTTTTTGCGATGTTTGAAACCCAGCGGTATGAGCAAGATGTACTCACCCATATGTGTGGGATGGGGATATGTTTATATACCACTGTGCCACTGCCTACACAAAATGTCTTTTATGTTTGCCACAGATCAGACCTGCTGATTAGATTTTTCAAAAGCATGACACAATGAATATAAGCAGCTGAATTAAACACTGCAACAAGTTTTCCTTGTTTTATTTTTTAGTTTAATTTTAATTTTGTTTAGTATGGGATTACTTGAAGGTGTTGGCAAAAGCGAGCTCCAGAAGGATAACACAAGCGCTATTTATACAGCCTCTTACTGTATGTGTGGGCTGGCAGTAACTTTAAAGGTCAAAAGAGAAGAACTTAAGAGAATAAGAACACATACTGACATGAACAGACCATTCATCCTGTTTGCTCTTGTAATTTATCCAATGTGCAGTCATTGTAGTGTTGGAAGCTATAGACCCTATTCATTCATGTTTTAATTTGAAAATATTGCATTGAAAATATGCCTCTTATGTTCAGTCTTTTTGGAGATGGGCTGCTGAGGGTCCTGCTTTTGTTCAAGCCTAGCACTAAAGCAGGTTTGTGTGTGTGTGTGTGTGTGTGTGTGTACACGTACATGTGTATGTGTGTGCATGCATGTGTGATGGCGCATACCTTATGTGTGTATGATTGTGCTTGTGCGTTAGTGTGCATGTGTGTACACACACTCGTGCATAGATTCTGGTGTGAATGCACATGTGCGTCCGCGTGTAGATTTCTGTGAAAGTGCAGTTGTGTTTGTGACAGTAGGCTGTATTTCATTTCAGGAAATACACTGGTTTAACAGGTTCTCAGAAGCTGCAGGGTCCGGTTGCGGACTGACAGGAAAGCAGGGCGGGTTCTGACAGCCCATGTGGTAATCAGTCACATTTCCACATTACCCCTGAATACGAACAGACATGAAGCTGAACCACCATGTGACCGTGACTCAAAACCCGAGAGAAGTCAAGTTTGACTTGAGGAATATGATGCTGAGCTATTAAAATGACTCGTATTAAGAAAAAATGGGCTTCAAATTTAGCTTTATTTCTGTGAGCTTCTATAGACTCAAGTGTCATTAAGTTAGTCGGCACTGAAAATGGAAATTCAAGAAAGTGTATGTAATTTTTCATGTTTTATTTATTTTTGTTAATAATTTCTCAACTGTTTTCATGATCTGTGATTCATGCTCTAGAACCAGAAAATGTTTCAGTGAGCACAGACCTGCAATTCTGATGCTGAAACGAAATATAATTAATTCACGTAGAACTCACACTGCCCCATCAACACACATCGATGTGCCTCATGAAGTCAAAGTAGGCACCTATAGTGTCCTGTTTTGGAAACACACTCAGCCACCCACCTGCTTCTAGTATGGTGCAAAAAAAGCTGACTATTGCCAACATTAAAAGAATGTCAGTGATGAAATAGGGACATCCTGCAATCTGACCAACACCTGACTTTAAACTCAGTCAATGGGTGGAGAACAAGCCCCTTAACGGGACGTCCCATACAACAGGCGGCCCTAGCAACAGTACTGTTGGCTGCAATGACCCCCAGCCTACTGAGACAGACATAGTCATGCGGTATCTATATGACTACGGCTTGAGGAGAGATGCGAGCGATAAAATGTGACATCCCCACCCTGCTCTGGTTGGCCTCCAGGCTGAAGACTGTTTCGTATATCAAATCTCATAAAAAAACACGTTTTCAACGTACAAAAATGCCAAGTTACTCAAAAGTATTGATATCAAAATGACGCCAAGTTACGGTACTACAAACAATATAGGCTATCTTGCCTCACCGAAATGACATAAGATGTATTTCAAAGCAATGCTACCCAATATTTCCTCAGTTCTTTCAAGTCACTTGTTCAGAACTGAACTAGTAGTTATAATTATGAGTGAATCATGTTTTTAAATGTAATGTTTTAATGGGGAGTTGCAGAACGGACATACGTAGTAATTGTTTGTATGTGGCTAGATAGAGAACAGGGCGAGGTAACATGAATGTAGAAATGTGGCGTTTGCTGATAAGAAGGTTTTGTACAGTAGCCAAGTGAAGAAATATAGTTAGTAGAAATGGCACAGCTGTGAACTGGTGTAACTTTTTAATAAAAGGAATACATTTGCTGTCATGAAATGCATACGGGTGGCCATGAGTGAGTTTTGGTTTAAGCAAATGTAAGCGTAAGAGAACGTTATTAGTGAGGGTAAAAGCAGGTTAAAGAAACGTGTCCCTAGCTGGGCTTGAATCTAGGACCCCGTGTTCCCAAGACTGTAACTTTACCCACTAGGCCACAAGCAGATTAGCGATTTACCCTCGAAATGTTGCAGAGTAAGAAGGTATGTGTATTTTGCCTGTGTATGCGAGTTTTTGATTGGGTGGTGAACTGGTGTAACTTTTTAAATAAAAGGAATACATTTGCCGTCATGAAATGCATATGGGTGGCTGTGAGTTTTGGTAAAGAAAATATAAAAGCGTAAGAAAACGTTAGTGTAAAAGAGGGAATTATCTGCCTGAGGGCGAGGCGGTATTCAGTCCTTTAACCGGAGGTTTACCAGTCTGTGACTTGGATAGTGCAGCACCATGACATAGCTATGCAATGCGTGAAATATCATTAGCAAACCTGTCCGTGGTTTTAAAGAACACAGGCCATTAAGCACAGAAGAGCTCCCGTTGAATCCATATGGCTTAATAACTGAACGTGCAGACGGTATGTCATAATTCAGTGTATACGTTCGGTTAACGGCAGGTAGATATGGTGCAAAAGCAATAATTGAGAAGTAGTAGACAATTATTAAAAGCAGGTTAAAGAAACGCATTCCTAGCTGGGCTTGAACCTCAGACCCTGTGTTCCCAAGACTGTTAACTTACCCACTAGGCCACAGGAAGACTAGCTGTTCATTCTGAAAATGTTTCAGAGTAACAAGGTATGGGTATTTTGCGTGTGTATGCGAGTTTTTCATTGGGTCGTGTAGGTGAAGATTTGGCGGGTGTCGGTAAAATGTCCAATGGGGAGACATGTTATTAGTGGGATAGGCGGCAGGAAAAATAAGAATGAGAAGAAGAATGAGAAGAAGAAGAAGAAGAAAGAGAAGAAGAAGGAGAAAACGCAAAATCCCCTTAGTTTGGGGCTTTATTGAGTGGATTGATGTGAAGTTGTTTATGAAATCTGTCTGTTGAAATGGGGTCAGAATGTACAGAATTTAATGTTTTTAAGGGCTGAGTGTCTGTGGCTGTTGTGGTTATTTCTGTGGGGAACCCTGAAAAGTGCCAAACTCTCGGTGCTGTATAGGTATGGTGGGGCATGCCCCCGCCAAGGCGTAACTTGGCGGGATGGCATGCCCCCGCAAAGGCGTAACTTGGCGGGATGGCATACCTGCCATCCCAATAAGGAAAAAATGATGTAGTGACCAGGACATACCAGGAACTAAATGACTTTACTATTGTCTGGCAGCATATTACACTATAAAGAAAGAACTGAGAGCTTTCATTACTCGGTAGCAAGGTGGGCTAAGCAAGCAAGGCAACTTACTATACTTTTTATTTTTTATTTTAATGTTTGAGCATTCCTGCCTTTTCTCAATCAACCACTAAGTTCATTCATCAGTTTATCTGGCAGCGTTTATGAAGAACTGTGCAATCTGTCACAGTCTAGTCAGTCAGCTTGCTCTGGTAGTACTAGGTTCACATCATAAAACGGACGGTGAAAGGGAAACATTGAGTGACACATCAATTGATGCCCGCAGAACATTACGTGTAAATGTGTAATTTTTCATACAGCTTAATTCGGGTGTGGGCACTGCCTGTCTGTCAGTTCTATTTTAAGCGTGGAGCCAAATCAAGCAACTGAGGGCGCAGAGAGGAGGGGACATAAAAATGACATGTAGGCCTAATGGTTCACAGAAATAAGTTCTCTATGTTGAATTACTGTACTCACAGAGCACTGAGGGAAGGGAATTTATGGAGTTTGAATGTGTGTGTGCGTGTGTGAGTGTGTGTGTGTAGGCGAAGAGGGGTGTGTGTTCTGCAGGCGCCAATCAGTCCCTGTCCTTATCTCACACAAGATTTATGGCCTTCCACCAGCATCACCTCGAAGTTGTGCCACTTAGAGAAGATGATCTTTACATCATCAAAGCACCCCGATATTACAACACTGTACTCTACGTAGACTGAAGACTCACCTCTTCAAGCTACATCTCACCTCATCACCCCCCACTACCCTCTAACATTTTTTTTTCTAAAAAAAAAAAAAAAAAAAAAAAAAGGGTGTACAATTCACACTTTTTGCAAAGTTATACCTATTGTAGCTCTCTTGCAGGAATGTTGTAAAGCGCTTGTCTCTGAGTTTTGTAATGCACTTGTTGTAAGTCGCTCTGGATAAGAGCGTCTGCTAAGAACCTATAATGTAATGTAATGTAATGTACTCCAGTATTAATAACCTTTCTACTGTGACCAGAGATGGCCTCACCTCAATAATGTAACAGATTAACAATTCTGTTCATTTTAATCAATTCTCTTCAGTTTCATTGTATCTTCTGGGGGAAACTTCAGATGACGACCTTGATGAGGACCCTCCTGGCGAGCTTTAAAATGAAGTTTTTCTCTGTTCCTCTTGCCTAATGCCTGAACCTATTTTGACATGGACAGTCATTCTGGTGCGTCAATCTTTGAAAGACTAGGGGAGATTCAAAAAGCCTTTATACACCTTAATACCTTATTTATGTGGCCCTTGTAGATAAGAAACATTTATTTCCCCCCTTTTTTGATGGATAGCTTCCCGATCATGCTATGTCTAATGCCTAAACTGAATAAAACGGGGCCAAATTACAATACTCTTGTAAGAATTGCAGGGCAGCCAACCTATACAGTACACTTCAAAATACCTCTTCTTTTCATGCAGTGTAATTCAAAGTACTCTTATATCAATAATTACTTTTCCAACATTTTGTAAGTATGTAGCCTATGTATTTTCTACAATTCACCTCTGTTGAGTTTTCATGTTTATGCTCAGATTATAGGCTACGACAGCCAATTTCACCTACAAGGAAGTAAGAAAAGTGGGCGCGTGAGTCGTGTGCTGCAGCGTGGGAACAGTGTGAAGTTCAACCAGCTAGACGCAGCGTTGTCTGAAGTTCGTTGTTGTCAATTTGTTCCATATAACTTCAGATTTCCGAAATCGAATTACCGACACCTTTTGTTTCGGTGAAATTTATCTCGAAGAAAACATTTCGTTAGCTCAAAACATGTTTTGGGTGAAGTACTTTCTGATTGCTGGCGTGATGCGTCTTGCAGAGAACAAGGTGAGTGCTTTTCACTACATTGCATTACAGTCATTTAGCAGACTTATCCAGAGCGACTTACACTACATTCACTTGTCACTAATTGATTCACGCAAAACACAAATTATTTATTAGGCTACTATTGTTTCATTATTTTAGTGTGTCCGCTGTTTGTGCGAAGTCATGCAGACGCTATTTTGAGTCTGGAATGCTTGGTGCATGGAGTTTGCTGTTTCCGTTCTTTGGTGCTGTGTAGCATAACAAAACCTGGTTTTCATTGTGATAAAACATTTATTTGCTGAAATGTCACCTTAATAACCAGTGACAAAACAGTGTTAAATATGTGTGTCGACGTTAATTGTAATATCAGAGCCGTAGACTATTCCGTGTGACAAAGCCGTAGACTAGCCTGTTTCGTGTGACAGCACCGTTAATTGTTGCCTACTGCTATTTATTCCTTGATTTCTTTAATTACCGAGGCCCTACTTATTTTAAGTCCGAAGTCCGAACCATTCTTATCCAAAACAACCACATCAATGGGTTGGAATCGGTGAACCATTAACGGGGTAAAATTGAAATGTGAAATAATAATGTAAATGTATGTATAATATTTAATATTGTTAAGCCAGAGTGTTGCACTAGCACTGTTGGGCTCCTGAAATGTTGTGCTGTCTGCTCTGATTTGGCTATAAGGAATATAGCCTACGTCGCCTACTGCGTCCGAGAATGAAAAGAAAATACTCGTTGTAGAACTCATCAGCGATCAAACTACGAAGCATTGCAAAGATAATTTGAAAAAACTGGTTCTGATGAATATATAGGCTAGATGAAAAAACTTAGCTATACTAGAAAACATATAAACCAGGTTAGACAGAATTCCTGAAGCCATGATTGGGGCTTACAGTCATACAGCCATACAGTCTTCTCTGCCTTTTCCGGGATTATTGTGCATACTGTAAATTGTGCAATTTCTGGTAAACTTCAAATAGTTTGAGTAACTGCATGGTGCAATTCAGTTTCGATTAGGCTACATTCCCTGCCATTCCACGGGCGCTCTTCCAAATGGCTTTCAAATTATACAAGCCTTATGTTTGGTGACTTGTCAGCCGTGAAAGAGTGAGTTCTCCTGTACGCAAGCCCCAACCGTGAAATTTACAGTAGTTTTACTTCTTGTTCTTTTGAACTACCCACATCAAGCAGTCGTCACGAACAGTGAGGTTGGGGGTTTGCTCTAACATTTGAAATAAAATATATTTGATGTCTGAAATGGCATTGTTTTGTGTTCATTGTTTTGGCTGCTTTTGATCAGGGGTAGAAACTGTATTTTGGAATGCATCTTTTTTCCCATGATCGTCTGATAGTTCTGATCTGTACACAGGCTCTTTTACGGATCGGTGTTGTTTGTGACTGGCTTAAGTCCAAATTATTGTACACCTTCGAAGAGTTATAGAGGTAGAAATTATGTGAAAGCAATGTTGTATTCGTTCATTGTTAAGCTGAACACCGGAGCCATTCAATTATGTTTTTAGTCGCGGTTCTTTGATTAATGCTGACACTGCAAATGAAGACGGGAGACCACACCTGTATGCTGAATATCCAGTCTGCTGATGCGTGCGTTTTAAGACACTGTTCCTTGTAGCTTAATTTTGCGTTCGGTTAAAAATAAAAATGAAATAAAAACGTTCCATTGTATTCACTCTAAAGGCTTTAGAATTGAATAGCTGTTGTTTTAGTTCTTCCAATCAGTTCTTGGATGAATGACTAATGGATATTTACAAAGAATGTACAAGTGGAAAAGGCCTGAGGGACAGTTGTCCTGGATTCACCCGATGGGGAAGTGTTAAGGTCACTGCCTGAGATTGCTTCTTTGGAATCCCATTGCTGGTGTTTCAGGGAGTCCCCATAATTGTCCTTTGGTCGCCTGTATTGCCCTGATTTCTGTCAGTAAATGACATGACTCCAAATCATTATGTGAAAATCATCGAGCTTTGGCCTTTATGTGTGCTTAGAGGCTGTGAAGGGGGGGGGCAAGTTATTCATTCTTTGTCAATGGTGGTAATAAATAATATTGCCACAACAGTGCCGATCATTAATGTGTATGGTTGGAGTTCTGAGAAAACCCTGCTTCCCTGAAATGGATGCTATCTCTCAAGACATTTTCATCAACACCCTCCATTCGGGAGGCTGTGGACTGTTTTGTGAAACTTTTTTTTTGTAATTTCTTCTGTAACTGATCTGTCATGCTAATGATTTTCAGTTTGTCCATGTCAAAACGAAGAGGCCAGTGTGACTAATAATGTGAATGATTCATTGAGTTACTTGTGAGACCTCCCCACAAGGCTGTCTCTCACAGTTTTTGGTGAAATGGAGATAAACTTTTTTCAGCACTTTCTTTGCAGCTTGGGTTTGAAGGTAACATTCTTCTAAGTGCTGATTTTTACCTTATGTATTACCTTATTTACATTATTACCAGTGTGACTTAAAAGAACACTGGAGCATTTTTAAGACAATGATGCTGTTTGGGTGGCAGCGAGAGAATGCAGAAACATTGCCGCTTTCTGAGCTTCACGAAATAAAAGAAAAGCCTCCTAGTTCTTCTTTTGTCCTTTTCCATTTGTGAAACTTGGTTAACTCTGGTCATGTGACAGCTCTTTGCCTGCAGGCTTGTGAACATTTTGCAACAAGTGGACCAACTGATGTAGACGTGCCGATTGTAGTACTCGGGTTTTTGATATGTCACAGGAGTAAACGGTAGTGCAGAAATGCAGATAGCTTTAGGCTAGCAGAGATTAAGACTGTGCTAAAAATATCAATCCGTTAATTTAATGAATGGTATGTTTTGTTGAGTGTGTGGGTGTGCCTGTGTGGGTCCTGTAGATGAAGCTGAACGATGACCTGATTGCTGATGGCGCGCACCTTGTGTCCAACTGACGGCCCAAAAGAACAGAAGCCTGAAGGCTTTGCAGAATTCGGCTCATTTTGCTCACTCGCTGGTTTTTTTACGTTTCTATTCAGCATTTTCACAGCTAGTGTTCTGCCACGTGTTTGCTTTTGGTTTAAGTTTCACATTTTTTCTGTTGTGGGATGTGGGTGGAAATGCGGGTTTCTTTTCTTTGTTTTTAACACATGGTATTGTACTTTTTATTAGAATCTGAATTGTGTCACAAACTGGGATATGTATTGTCATTATAACCCCTAACAGAGATATCCTACCGAAGGACCCAGATTCTCTACAGGAGTTATTAGATTATTAAAGAGAGAGAAGTTGCTGCTAAGTTAGTGACTTGTCTTAAAAAACTGTGAATCTAGGAATCTTCAAGTAGATCAGCTGCACAAGGAACGATCTGTTTGATTTAAACATTTAATTTGCACAGTTACTTGTTCTGTCTGTCATTTTTGATGAAGTCACGAACAACAGTTGCACACATGTCATTGGTGAATGTTTTTCTATGGTCTGATGGACCAAGTAATTAGTTGAAGAACTTGGGACAAAAAAAGCTATTTTCACACCAGACCTCCAGGACTGGAGTTGCACAACTCTGATATAGAATATTTGCAAATAAGAGATCCTTCAAAAGCTGGGGTGGTCAGTATATGCAAGACTGCTTTACAGGCATTGCATGTACTCAGGAATCAATAGGCCAGAGTCCTTTGCCCCAGAAATCCATATAGCTACATATACCAAAGGTCCTCAGTATGAATTGGTGATTAGGATCCTGGACTCACTAAAGGATTTAGTTAAGCTTTAATAATTATTGACATTCTAAATGACCAGGGGTTGATCAGAAAGGCTATAAAATAAATTCAGCCAAATGCTGAGTGCTTATGTTCTGTGCTCAGTTGTTGCCATGGAAACTCTCCCCCACTGCAAAGCACTGAAGTAATTTCCAAGGGATAGCCATATTTAAATGGGTGGTAGCGCAGTTAGTATCCGTACGTGTTATCTCCTGTCTCAAGTCATGTCTACTCACAGAGTTTAGAACTCTAAAACTTTAGGCCTCAGTTTAAAAAGCATGTGACCAGATAACGTTGGCAAACACTTACGGTGCGGATGTCTTTGTTTGGTTGTCTGATTTGAAGTCATTAACAAGAAGCCCTCTTGACACTGGCTTCGGGTAAGGCTGCCAGGATTATCTTTGCACAATTTCCTTTACATGGACACACAGGAGGGGGGTGCTGTTGTTTGTATTAACCTGTATTCTTAGCAACTTTCTAATCTAATAACAGTTTTGGCTGCCTTATTTTTCACTGCCAAAGGGTAGCCTGCATGTCAATTTTGAGAAAGGGAAATCTAGTTTTTATCCGGAACAAACTCACTTTGATAAGAGGAAGTGAAACCCTGGGGGATGGGGTGAGTGGGCGGTGTGTAGGCCTAGCTTTAGTGCAGCATACAGTAGTAGCGGCATCTTTAACAGGCACGAACACAGTGCTGCCTGTCTGAAATGTACATGAATCTAAACAGAACATACAGTCGGCGTATGTTCTCAAAAGCCGATGCAGTTTTTCAGAATATGTTCTATAATATTTTATCTTAGGTAGCTGACTAATGGTGAACCATTTGATATTATTTTGGAATGACACCCATTCCTAAATTTTAAATGCCTGATGTGACTTTGCCTTGACTCAGAGAGGTTTTAAAAAAAACGAAACAAAGCAAAAACATTAGTGAGTCACAGTCAGGATGGAAAATTTTCATTATTGTTCTTGTTGATACTTGGGCCTACAGTATACCTGTAAGAGTTTCTGCTTGCAGGCTGACAGTAAATGGAAAAAGATCATGGCTGGAGTGATGAAAGTGGGTTGCAGACATGAGGTGTGAGGCCTGACTTTAACAGACAGTCGTCGGAATTTAGGGGATAGAATGGGGAAACGTCTGACTGGATGAGCCTATCAAGTTGTGCAAGAACCGGAGACTGTTTCCGCCTACTGGTTCCTTGGATTCCAATGGGTGCTGCTCATTGGCGCATGAAGCCTGCTTTGGCACCAGAGCATGGTACCTAAACTTAAATGAATGAATTGGAATGAAAAAAATCTTATCTACTTCTGTATGTGTGTGTGGGTGGGGAGGGGGAACCCGGTCCCTGGGGATTAATTAGTTCAGTGTGAAGAAATTTTTGGAATTTAGAAATGCTGTCCAAAGTTTCGCCAGGGTAAAATTCATGGTTTTGAATGGACTTTAATGGGGGAATTTAGCTTTTTGGTGCCGGAGGCTTAATAAACTGCAATGCCTCTAGTAACTGTAACCAGTAACCTCCGCTGGAGTTTGCCAGCTTCAGGGGGAATGTCAGTATCTGGGCCCCTGGCTGAGCCACGGCGCTCCTGGCAGCGACTCGCCAGCTTGCTGATGCCGTGCTGTGGCTTGATAAAGACCGAGCTTGTTGGGCCATCTTCACTGTGGACGTCTCCAACTCCACATTGGTGGACTTCCAAAACCCAGAAGTTGAAAAGATGTGTTGGGGATAGTGGGTGGGTTGGTGTTCTTGGGGCATTTTTCTGTCTAAAGGCAAAAATACCCTTTTGAATGCCAGGCTGGAAAAATGTTACCATAATGAACAAATATTTTCTTTGGCTTTCACTAATGCATCAGTGGTTCCCTGTGCCCTATCTTTAATCATCACTGTTTGATGAAGCATTTCCACTATATCTTAAATGTCCGGTTGTGAGGGTGCTGTGGGCACATGTCAGCATGGTCTCCTGGTATTATCGAGATGTGATCCAAACCATGAAGTTTGATTTACCTCTTTTTTTTCTGTTTTTAGCATGACTTTCTCCACTTACACTCCATTGTTGTTGTGGTGGTTACGTAATGTATTTCCCAGGCTCTATGCAAAAGGCCCTCTGTGCAGCACGGCCATGCAAGGGCCTGCATTTCATATGGGATTGTTCATTATTAGTGTCTGAAATGTGAAGAAATCATCTGCTTAATTGAATGGTTATTTTTGTGCATCACTCTCAGTGCACTGTGTCCGTGTGTCCTCACTCCTACTGTATGTCCTTTGCAGGTGCTTTTGCCACCCCCTGCTCCGGGCTCTGATGGCAAGTGCTCGGACCCAGCCACGTATTTGCACAAAACAGTGAAACTCTGCTGCAGTTTGTGTAAACCAGGTAGGGAACTGAGCCAGAGAACCATCCCTGCTTTACCTAATTCTACAGATTAAAGATATTCTACAGGTATTCTAAACAGTGACTCCATTTTCTAAATTGTGAAAATCCTGGCTCCTGACCTTCTCTACCATTGAAGCTGAAGCAGTTGGTTCCAACTTGCTCGATTGTGTGAATGAATGGGACAGTATTGGTGTTACTGGATGTTTTTTTATTTATTTATTTTTATTTTGCTTGCCTCTAGATGCATATTCATGAAATGTGTAAGTTATTTGAATCTGTAAATGGAAGCGTTGTCATATTGCAGGTACAGATGATTCTTCCTAGGACCCACCTAGCTATGTTACCATTAGTCTTTTAAAAGCCTTTGCCACACAAATAAAAATTTTCCCCTATGACCTCACAGAGAAGTGACATGTGGGATGTAGGGGGTCAGCAATACAGTGACATACTGGTATATACCAAAAAATCTTTTTAAAATTCTTTAAGTATGAGTAGAAGCCAGGATTTTTGGTGACCCATCACACTTTTTTGTTTTCTTTTTTATCACTTGAACCCTCGCTGCATTCATAGTCATCATAATGAAGAGTGCGTTTGAAATGAACACATGAGCATGCATGTGAACCGGGTGTGGCATGAGCGTATTTATCTGTAAAGTGCACTTTCATGTCTGTAAAGTGCGTTCTGTGACTCCGCTGCTGATGTCAGAGCTGAGAAGTGCATTAGATGAGGGAGCGGCATCCACTCACTTCCTGGGTGCCGGCTTGTGCCGAGCACGGGTGTGAGGTCGGGGCATTCCACACAGGAAGTGCTGCACACGCTTGCACGTTCGCTGCCAGATCGAGCCCGGCTAGCAGCGTTGCCAAGGATACCGTGCAAGCACGTAGACCCACACCACACGATGGGCGACATTTATTTGGTAGCGTTCATCAATAAGCTCTCTGTTTTCAGCACACCTCTGTAAGGCTCCAAAGCAAATGGAAAGTAGTGACTGCGCAGAAAAAATTTTAAGTAAAAAAAAAGAAAAAGAAAAAAAAGAGATCAAGTGTATTAGAAAGTATGTAACCTGGACACTGTCATTGTTTAAACTCACCTCCCGACAGGAAAATTCTTAATCAGAGATCGCAAAAATATAAATGCGTTATGACCGTACCAAAAAGGAAGCACGTTTCAGCCGGAGTGCTTTCCTCAGAGCTCTCTGTGCCTCTCATCTGAAATCAGGCGTGCCCTCCTGTGGGCCTCAGCGCTCAAGATTTAGGCCACTTTCCCGGTGTTGTGTGACCGGGATGAAGGGGCAGTGCTTTTCTGAAGTGGATTAAGGAGTCAACGAGAAGTCCTTTCCTAAGCTTCGGGCAACAGCTCGCGCAGACTGAAAAGAATGCAGTCAAAGAGCTTGCTTGTGCTTCACACGTCAGTTGAAAAAGTGGCTTGTGTTTTAATGGCAGGCTGTCGTGAAGACGGCTTCTTAAGCAGTCTGTACTGCATCGTCTGAGGATCTGGGCAAGGCTGAGTCACCCAGGTGTAATCTGAGGGGGAGGGGGTAAAGACACTTTCCGGAACATGAATGCAGACGCCAGCAGAGTAAAGGGGGGGGAGGGGGTTTGGGTTAGTTGGCCGGTGGGGGTTGGTAAGTTTGGCGGAAGCTGTTGCTTAAGTGGCAGTGTAGCAGAATGTGTAGGTTGCTGGGTTTTCAACTCAACCTTAGATTTGATTCGCTGGTGGGTCACTACTGTTGTACTCTTGAGCTTAAGTTGCTTGACCTGAATTTTTTCAGGTTTTTTTTCTACAGCTGAATAACTGGATTGTAGGGCCTGTGTCAGATCCAGGGCCTGTGGCGAGAGGAGAAAGTAGTTTACCATAAACTACTGGGTGGGACCCAGTAACAGCCTGCCCAGTTATTCTTCTCTGTTCCTGTCCATTGTTCACATATTTTCCAGTCCTGAATATGGGAACTCTAAAATTTGAAGGCTTGAGAAAGTCCGTGTAGCCTATACGCACGGTGGCCGACTGGCAGCCCATATAGGAACGCCCGCCTCCCTTCCCCTTTGTGGTTGTGGGTTCAGTTCCTGGGTGTGACAGTTACTGTACAGCGATACAGTCTCTTTCTGTAACCCTATGTGGTTTCGCTCCGTCTGAAAAAAGTGGGAAAAGTACATACTGTAAGAAGGTCAGACAGTCTGCTTTAGTGAAATAAATTCAGTGACTCAAACGATGTATAAGGCGTCTTTGTAGAAAGGGAAGTCATAATCATGTGATCGTGCTTACACAGGATTTCGTCTGAAGAATGCCTGCTCAGATACTTCGGACACGGTCTGCCAGAAGTGCAACGAGGGAACCGTCCTTGCGACTCCAAATTATTCCAAAAACTGCTTCAGGTGTTCCCGGTGTCAAGAAGGTAGGTGTCCCGTTTCAGAAGGGGTGGAAGGGTTGTATGGAGGCATGTTGATCAGTTTGATTTATTACCAAGGTGCCATTTTTAAACATGTTTAAATCCTATCAAGTTATTTTTGCCTATAATGTGCTGAACACCTGTCAGGCCTGCCCCTTAAATACACAATGGTGTGCATGTGTGTACGTGTGTGTGTGTGTGTGTGTGTGTGTGTGTGTGTGTGCGTGTGTGTGTATACACATGCATACATCCTGCATTTGCTCCTGTGTGTATGTCAGTGTGCTTCTCGTGTGTGTGTGTGTGTGTGTCTGTGTGTGTGTGCATTTTGTGCAGTCCTGGTTTGTGTCTGTGTGTGTGTGTGCATTTTGTGCAGTCCTGGTTTGTGTCTGTGTGTGTGTGTGCATTTTGTGCAGTCCTGGTTTTTGGCCACACGTCTCTGATTTTGCGGTGTGTGTGTTTCTGGCCAGACATGGGTCTGATATACACTAGAAACTGCAGCAGCTCAGCTGACGCCACGTGTGCATGCAGGACGGGCACCTACTGCATCATGCGGGATCGCGACCACCGCTGCAAGGAATGCAGGGAGCTCACCCGCTGCCCTCCGGGAGAGGGAGTCTCCAAGCAGGGTACGTCCCGGCGCGAACAACCCTCTGAAGCAGGGAACCGAAACCGCGCGGCGCCAGAGGCCCGGGTTCTGACCCACCTGCTCACTGCGCGCAGTGTGATCATGTGACTGAGTGCTTCTGAGGGAGGGTCGGTGTCTTGTGGTCCATGGTGTGTGTGATGGTGACCGCAGTCGTTCCTGAATCACAGGGACGGCACACTGAGACAGGATGTGTTGATGAATGGCCTGGTGGGTTGTTTTTTTTTTTACAGGTGTGTTGCACTGTAGGGACGTTGTGATGAACGGGGGGTTTTTTCACGTTGTCATATTGCAGGTACAGATGATTCTGATGTTAGTTGTTCACCCTGCCCTGATGGAACCTTCTCAGACAAAGCGTCCTACACTGAGACTTGCCAACAACACACAGAGTGAGTGTGCGCACGCATACACACACTCCAATGAAAGCAAACTTACTGCATATGTGGCAGCACTGTAGTATAATGGTTAAGGAACTGCACTTATAACTCAAAGGTTATGGGTTTAACTCCCAAGTGAGTCACTGCAGTTGTGCCGTTGAGCAAAGGTACTGGATAGTTTACTGCTTTGATAAAATATCCAGCTATATAAATGTATTTTCTACAAATGTAATCTGTGTAAGACACTATTGATAAGAGCATCTTCTAAATTCTGGAATGTACTGTTGTAATATTTAAACCTACACATACACACATGCAGTCTCACACAATCATGCACAATGCACAGTTACTGTATACACGTAACCTCCGAGTACACATTACACACTTATACTCAATAGGGGTGTTGCTGATATGCTTCAATGTTTCCCACAGTTGTGAATCCCAAGGAGGGAGGACTGTTCGCCCTGGCAATGCCACATCCGATAGAGTATGTGTCCTGACCACTGGCACCCCAATCACAACGACAACCATAACAACCACAACCTCCGGTGCCCCTAGCACAGCCAGCACCCATGCCACATCCAACACCTTTACTACTGCTGACAGACGCACAGCTGTTTCCATCTCCAAGTCCAAAACCCCACCGCTGGACAGTGTTGCTATCATAGTTGGTAAGTAGGGCCCAAGTGCCTGTCCCTAAACTGGCTAAAAGGAAGCAATGTTTTTTACTAAAAGATTTACATTTTGAGTTTTTTGAGATGCTCACTGTCCTCTCTGCTCATCTTCCACAGGAGCAGTTCTGCCTGTAGCTTTCCTGTTGGGTTTGATTGTCTTCCTGGCCGTCTGTTTCAAACGAAATAGAGGTAAGGCGTGAGAACAAACACCCTCGTCTTGTCTCACAAACAGCGACACGTGTGCATGAGTGGATGATGCACATTATTTGTGTTTAGCTACTGGTATGTCAACCCAACACCCAGTACAACATTTTCAACAAAAAATAAAATATTTAGTCTCTGAAAGTATTCTTCATTTACCTTTGTAAAGGCACATTTACATGGCACTGTTTTTTTTTAAATCCATATGAAAGTACATTTTTTATTTTATTTTATTTCACAGGTGACACAAATAACAATATTAAGAAGGAGACCAACAAGGTGGGTTTTGAGCTTCATGGATTTCAGACACTGGGAAGTACACTCTGGTAGGCTGAACCAGAAGGCTCAGGTGTGAACAAGGCCAAATGACTCCTTTGTTTTCTGTCTGTCTTCAGCCATTGCACTGCACCTCGGTGCACAGCCCGCAGGATTGCTTCCCCTTTAATCCTCCTGAGAAGCTGTGCCTGCTGGGAGGAAAGGACTCCAGCAACCCTTCCCTCTCGTCCTCATCCTCCGGCAGAACAGATCAAAGATCCCTGTTGGATCCTGAGCCTTCAGCCCAGAGCTGTGGGCCAGTTATTCACAGCAGTCAGGAGGGGAGTGTGTGTCATGGTGAGTGAGATTAAGTATCTTGAGTCTTTCCTCTTGACCTTTACATTCTATACCAGGAACCAGTTTAGTTGCCCTTCTTTGAGCTTTTTCCAGAATTTCTATATCTTTATTGTAGTGTGGCACCCAGAACATACCGTATGCACGTGTTTGCAGAACTGTGTGTGTACCTAGTGAGGACAGCTCAGGTGGATAATAATGATGTTTGATGTACTCTTGCCTCACAGACAGCCTACAGGCCAGCAACTCTGCCGTCACGCTCAAAATCAGCGCTACCTTCAGCTGCCATCTCTCACCCGGCACCCACCTGTGCCCTGTCCCCACCAGTCCCGTCATAGACTCTACCCCCTCCAGCAGCAGCCTCCCCCTCTCCAAGGAGGAGGAGCGACAGAACCCCACCAAGGAGGCGCAGGCAGCTGTGCAAGAAAGCGGGAAGGTGGTGTGCTGAGTAGAGGAGCCAGGTGTGCAGGGAGGCCCTGGTTTGGGCTTCAAGGGGTCCAATTCAAAATACAGTGCAGCCAATGAAGTGCAGCCGGTCTTCATTCATTGGCATTCACATTTACGACATGCCTGATACCTGAGCTGCATGCACCTCGTCCTCTTGCATAAACATTTCTTATTTGATGTTTATGGTTACCATAAAACCCAGCTTTTTTGTGGTTGGGGGGGGGGGTGCTAAACAAACATGGGGGATCCTATTAATCCAGAACCCAGAAAATCAGAACCCTGGCAGACCCGGGTATAGCTGTGCAGTTCTGCCAGGAGGAGCAGTTCTGCCCTGTTGTAGATCCCTTGTGTGTGGGAACCGGGGGAGGCGGTCCCTCCTTTCGTCCGTCCGTCCGTTTCCAGGCAGCGGCCCTCCCTCTGCTGCTAGGGGAGTTTCCAGGCAGCGGCCTCAGCGCTGTGCCAGGCAGTTGCGGCGCTGTCGCTGAACATGTGCTGTCCTGCCAAGCAAAACTTACTCAGTCCTGGAGCAGCGGTCGAGAAAAACCTCAACGGCCTTCACTTCCTGGCAGAACGGCCTTTTGCTGGCAGAAGGGTCATAACTTTCAACTGTGCTGTTGTTGACTTCACTCAGTGAGACTGCACATCCCACTGATTTTATGCACGTATAACTGAAGGATGTAGAATATTCCAGGCCAACACCGTGACTACGTACAGTATGTGCTATTTACTTCCTGTTTGCTACTGACAGATGTGGTGCATTATTTTGTAGTTAATGATATTTGTCTATTTTTTGTATTTGAATGTCATATTTAGATGTTATGTTTTTTTCTGAATTGCTGTTACCGTACTGATTGGTCCTCCCCGATATGAGAAAGGAATAGAAAAAAAATGATTTCAGTATTACTGATGAAGAAAATTTGCACGCTATTGCAGACTTCATTTGTGGAAAGTCTTATTCTGAAGTTCAGTTATTCATTTGAAAGAGATAGCAATGTTTTTTTTGCATGTCTAATGACAGAATGAACAAGAGATAAAGCAGCCCCACACCAGAGTCCCACTATTCAGTGTCTACTGTACCTTATTGAGAAGTAGTTTATAAAATGTTTTTATATATCCTTTGTCTTTGATAAAATAATTTTTTTAATGCTACAGATATATTTAATAAGAACAAACTTCCTTTAAATCTGCACTCAGATGGGTGTGTCAGTTAGCTTCAGCATAGATTTGAAGTTTTAACAAAGCAGTAGACCAGCTGCAGAAACTGTACAACTTATGAAATTTTGAAACTTTGTGCATATTTACATATTTCTGATTACTTGTGACATTAAATGTACTAACCAGGAAATATTAACATTTATTGCCTCTATAATAGAGCAAAATCAATTATTTGAATATAGGCAGTTGGGTTTATACATAAAGGACCAGGATACTATGTTTGGGCTTTGGCTCCATCTAGGGGCTACAAACCCTTAATCATGTGGCAGTGATCAAGATTTGTTTTGAAAATGTTTTGAGTTCATTTTTTTTCATTAGATTCCATATTTTTTTATACTTTGTGAATATTTCATGCTCTATGAATTTTTTTTTAATCAAAAGACAGATACAATTTCTTAACAATGAAGTCATTTTAATTCAAAATAAATAAAAAAATATTTTGTAACTTTCTTGTAACAATGTTTTAATATTTGGGGGCTGTACAGCAGTAAATAAAACTATTCATTATGTAAACAGCTTTAGTCATTCATCATTTAGAAAACCATATTTATTAGGTAAGCTATGCAAACCAACATTATTGCTAGTTCCATCCTATGATAGCAATAAAGTACTCTAAAGTATAAAACCAGGTTTTTTTTTCTTTTTTTTGAGAAAAAGGTCAAGCACCAGTTGTTGTCATTCTGAATAATAACTGTAACAAAAGCCATCAGTTTGTCTCCCCTTGTTTTCTTGCATTGCACTTCAGTCCTCTGCCAGCTAGAGGTCACGATAGCCTCTTTTTCAAGCCTTCTCAAACAATCACCATTTGCATCACATCAGTAATCTATGTTGATATAGTAAATGCCACTAGTTAAGCACATGTGATTACTGACGGCGATGTTTGCAAGTGAAACTTCCGTGTTCAAATTCAGTTTGATTACTTACTACTCTGGATATGCTCTAGTATTTTTAAATGTGGTACAGAGGTGTGATGGGTTTTGTTAGAAGCAGTGGGAAATCCCCACATTTAAAACGAGAGCAGTAATATAACATTTAATTTCACAAAATAGTTCAATAAAAAAAATTAATTCATGATTACTAACTAATCATGGTCTTCAATCAAGACTTTAAATAGAATCAGGTGTTTTTGTGCTTGGCTAAAACAAAGACCTGCTGTACTTGAGTCCTTTTCAGACAAGATTGGACACCCCTGCTTTATATGGATTAATTTTTATTTGTAGTTTTTACAGCAGTGATACTCAATTCTAGCCCTGGAGGGCCACTGAGTCCACTGGTTTTTGTTTCTTCCTTAAGATCAGTGACCAATTCAGACCCAATAAACCAGGTGACCATGTAATCAACTGCTTTAACTGATCAATAACTGTGCTATTCAAATTCGGAGAAACAACGAAAGCCAGCAAACTCTGCGGCTCTCCATGACCAGGAGTGAGGACCACTGGCTCAAAGACATGCCTTTCGTAGCATTTAAACTTCCATCCATCTTCACTTTCCTTCCTGACTCTCCACATATCAGATGAAATTGTTCAGATAAATGTCTAAATTAGAAACTCAATTGTACAATTAGTCTCGTGTCTGTACCGTTGAAATACCTATGGGGATCGCTAGAGGATAACCACTGAAATACAAGTTTACTTTAAATCCCTGTTGGTCACAAGGTGGAAACAACCTGGTGGCCCTAATTATGAGATGTGAATCAGAACTGAATCTGAGAACTCCTAGTCCAAGAGAACATTCTATATGTGCACTCCAAATGTGCTTATTATCTGTATTTCCTTGATTATTACAGGAAATTATATATGAAAACAAATGTTTCAAAAACCACATGGCTTGAAAATACTGTCTACATATTCCTGTGCTTCACAGGACTTATTTCACTTTTTACTTCACAGTAATTACATAGTTTACTACATACAAAATGTGTATGTTTGTACAGTTGTAAACATTCACATTCAGAAATCTTTTTTTTTTTTTTTTAAACAGAAAGCCGTTAAGTTTTTTGTCATTGCCATGTATGTCTAACATACTGAATTCTCTGACTCAGGAAGAACAGAGAGAGCACTTTCAGGAAGTGTCGGGTGCTGGCAGTCTTTCAAACATCCTGTCAGTCTTGGCCGTCACCATTTCCTTTGGTCTTTCTTATCTCTGCTTGCTGATCGGAAATGTGCTACGCTTACAGGAGAGAGCAGGCGTATCTGCCCATAGCCGTGCAGACATCGATGGGAGGTGCTAGGCGGAGCATCTGCATCCTGGCCAGCGGTTTCACAGAAGTTCATAGTGACTGCCATAGTGTGAAAGCTCAACTTGAAAGCCCTGGACAGCCCATTTGTCTTGCGCGCCCCGTTTATTTGGCGCTACCTGAAAGGCTTTCCCTGCCTTACCTTTTCCTACACCTTTCGCCCAAAAGCGTTGTAAACGTTCCAGAACACCCGCGGACGTCTCTGGGAATGGCAGCACCACGCTTTGTAATCCACGAGTGTTCTTACTCACCCAAGTTGGCCGTTTAAGCTGCTGCTGCAGCCATCTGTGGTCGATTCGGGAGTGACCGTCCGCTGGCGTTTCTGTGTTCTTGTGCAGCCGGCAGGGGCAGAACGTAGGCACCCAGTGGACAGAAGTCACTGCGACGGGGAGTACACGGTCCGGCGGGGGACGCCACTGTCGCAGTCCGTGCCTCAGAAGGCTTTTTGCGGTCATTGAACAGGCCCTCCCTCCTGCCTTGAGAATGGGGCTTGTTCTGGGAGCTCCGGACCAGGAGTGTGGGAAAGGGTCAACAGTCTTGGATTTGATGAAAGTTAAGAGGAACGAATTAGACGTGGTGTACCTGACAGATTTAATGAGGAGCCATTCAGCAATTTATTTGCTTCATTTTGAAATCTGGAAGGCTGTCCTGCATTTGGTCATTGGACCAATACCTCCCCCCCCACCCCTCCACCCTTCCACCCCTCCACCCCTCCGCCCCTCCGCCCCTGCTCCCCACCAAAGCCACGCTCCTCCCCTCCTCCCGTCTGCGCTATTTACAGGTGGCCGGCGGTTGGGATTCAGGCCGCCTGCTGCTGCAGCTGCTGCAGCTTCTCCTGCAGCTCCTGCGCGCAGCCGGACAGGTTCATGCTGTGCAGGGCGGAGTAGACGGCCTCCAGCGTCACGCCCCCCCTCTGGCTCCACAGCCGCAGCATCTGGTACTGCTGCTCCAGGTAGCAGGGCCCCACCTCCATCTCCACCCGCTCTATATGCCCGTCCGGCACCGACAGCAGCCGCAGGAACTCTTTCCATCGCCGCGCTGGCACCTCCCGGATGATGGCGTAGAGCACCGCCGGCGGCCAGCTATCGGCCGCGTGCAGGTCCTCTCTGAGCACTACGCGGGGGAGAACAACAACAAAAAAAAAACTGTTCACTTAACCCAACAGCATTCAGAACAATACAATAAATCAAGGAGACACTCTGCCAAATGGTATCCTACGACCCTCACAAGCCTTGATCTGAACGCCCTGCTCTCCTTCTCATCCTTATGATTACATAACAGACACAGTGACCCTGATGAAAAATCTTACATGCGGTCATTTGGGCTTCATATGAAGACATTTGGTTTAAGTATTGTTGTGTACCGTGCAAATGCGAAAACAAGACAAATCTGCTGGAAAGGATGGATTTCATTCAGCAAATTTTTTTTGGAATTTTTGGGGGCGTAACTAAAAACAGCACAAACACACCAGAGCTAAATTATGAAATTTCATTTGACAATGCGACATTAAATTCAACAACAGTGCTGTGATGAGCCAGCCATGCAGTGCGGTGCCAGAATCGTCTCTCTGTGACTGTGTTCTTCCAAGTGAGCAGCAGGGGGCGATCAGTAGGAGAGGGGTTTACCAAAATGAGCATGCGAGGGCGGGCAAAATGTGACTGTGGCCAAGGCGAAAAAAAGAAGAAGTTGCTGCCCTTTCCGAAGTGTGCGGCAAAACCAAATTTTTACTTATGACGTGAGCAATGAGGGAAATTACTTCTGACGAAGAGGACAGAGTCTGCCCTTTACCACAGATTTTGAAAACCACACGCTGTACTTCATGCATAAATACATTGTAATTGAAGTGTAAATTCCGTGTGCCACTCCAGGCAAGGTCTTAATTTGTTTGGGTATTGGATTTTATTAACAAGCTAATTGGAATGTATTTTGGTTTGACTGTTAAGTCCAATGTGAAAAAAATAATGTGATGTGTTTGGTAATTTGTCAATGCCGTAAACTTCACTTCACTTTTTTGCCTATATAGCAAATTTATAATGCCAGTAATGAGCATAAACTACAGTGCAGTGTTATTATAAGAATTAAGAAACCACCCAGATACGCCATTCCCACTGCTACATGGAATGATTATTATACCGATTATTGTATCACCAATGAATACAGGTTTTGGGATGTTTTGGAAAAAGCGGTGGCCCTCCAGCTTAATACCTGTCTAATACTGGGGCATCAATGTTCACTTCAATGTCCTTTAGCATCTGCTTAATTTCAAAAACAGAAACTGCATGATACAGAGCAATCAAGGCCTGTCCAAATCAGTGCTGGAAGTATTTATTTACTGCATTTATTCCTTTATTTAATTATTTCTTGAAATATATGAGGTAACTCCCATGTGACTACTACCATGCCAGCTTTGCAATGTGTAGGGCCCTTGGAATGACAGTTACGGAATGGAAAGGGGGAGGGGCCAAAACAAAATTTTGCTTAGGGCCCTCAAAAGGTCAGGGGTGGCCCTGATTTCTGTTCATGCTGACACTTTAAAAAATTACACGAAGCCTGGGCAGAAAACTCTGGTAGCTGCACAGCAAACTTTGTGTGAGAGGTAAAGAGGCCTGATCTTCGATATCAGATTTAACACATCCTCTGAAGCTCTGGCTTTCATGTTCCACCCACCACACACCCATGCGTGTGACTGACAGGCAACCAGATTAGGGCAAAGAATAAACGAGATATGCAGTTCTGCTGATGCCTCGGAGTTTTCGTGACTTACAGCAAACACCCCACAGAGAACACCAACACAAAAACCTCTCAGCCTCTTAGTCACTTGTTCTCCCCAGTGATATCACGTAGGTAATGTGCAAAGTCTGAGATAAATAAAAGCTTGATGCATTTTGAGAATGTTCACCTTGTTCTTCAAATGCACAATTATCTGAGTATGTTACGCTATAAACTGGAAACGATAAACTTTCGGTCTGGCTGCACTGTTTAAAAAAAGGAAATTGACAATAATACAAAAAAGATTATGTTTGAGCTCTGTCCTCTTATGTAAGGAATGCTAAGGTTCACTCAAGCATACAGTGAAAAATTAGCAATATATGGTCTCTATTTCTCTATCACTGCTCATGGCTGTCTTTAATGTAAAAAGATTGTTTGTACATAACACCTAACCACTTAGTGTGTAGCATCTGAGAGCACAAACAGACTTAAAGCTGGCAAAGCATCTAACCAATGCCCAAGTGAATGGATTAGTAATTAAACATCGACAGGACAGCTGATAATCCTACTTATTCTGAATGCTGATCTGAACAAGACCCTCACACAATGTGATCACTATCTTCATTCATATATAAACTATGTATTATCTCAGTTAGAATTTAGCTGTACATGTACATTCTCAAGAGAAATTAATATTAATCTAAATATCTGAATCAATATATATTTCGAAATAAGGGCAGTAAGCGGTCTCAAACTAGAAAAATAAGTTCCATTATTATCTACTGTACACCATCTGTTACTATTAGTTTATGCTGATTCAAGCATATGCCTTCAGATTTCTGGTCATTATTCTTGGTGTACAGAAATGTCCATTGTTTAAATCAGTGTACATTCAAAATTTTAGTTTAAAAAAAATATTTAACATGCCTAATGTCCAATAATCAAACAATTTCAAAGCCAAAGGTTTGTTCATAAAATGGGGTCAGCATCCAGCAAGCACAGAGAAGAGGAATGTAAAAATGGGAAATGTTACTTTTAGGGTCTGTGTCCTTTAGCAGGGGCATGGCTGAGCTGAGTACACCTGTGTTCACGAGCATTTCAGTGGTGGTATCTTGGCATTGGTACATCTTTGCGATCTGCAGAGAAGTCTTTGACACCTGTGATTCAATATGACTCAATATAAGTCCAAACACAAAAATCCTTCAGAAAAATATGTTAGATGTACAGAAGAATGGCATAAAAATATCATAAACAGATAGTTAATGTATGGAAACATATAGCATTTATCATGAAAATTATTACAGAGAATACATACCGCTGTACAGGGGTCTTTGTGGTTCTCACAATATTGATCTGTTTTAATCAAACACAAATGTTAGTTATGTCGATAACTCTTCACAGATAGGCCTATAGTTAGGATATTATAGTAGCATTCAGTAATGATGATGCTGTGCTTTTCAGCTACAGGAACCTACAAGTCACTTGTAATATATTCCTTTCTCAGTTCTGTTGTACCAAGTTAACTATTGTAAAGTCTCTTGCAAGAGTATTTGTTTCCCATTATCTCAAAATTATTTTTTAATATTTACTAATATTGGTAGTGTTAGTAAAACTGCTTATTTTGCATTGTAATCCAGAGTGAAAGTAACTGAAACATTTACCGGACAAGGTAGCTTTTCCCTTGCCTTGTGGTACGTCTCTGACCGAATTAATTTGATAGGCCTGCTTGGGGGCTTGCGTCTGGTTCCAGCGTAGGATCACCCACTCACAGCATGTGCAGACATGGAGAAATCCACACAGGAAGCTTCCCAAAATCACTATCCCAACCAGGAAGATGGAGAACCCCAGTAGAAGGGGGTCTACGGCAGAAGTTTTATTGATGCCTGTAGATTGGTAACATCAAAGCTAGATTTGAAATGTCAATGTTAGCACTTTTAAACCTCTGAAACCTTCTCTGGGTTTTTGATAGACATGAAATCTGGATATTTGGTTAAAATCATGCACACTTATGTTATTCTGAGGACCTGAATGATTTTTGCATGTTGAAACATAATTATTAAGAGGAGCAACCCCAATAATACCTTCTTGCATACATTTTGAGATCTGCTGTGGAAAAATTGAAACAAATAGTTTATGGAATGTCACTTTTCAGAAAATCGAATTATGTCAATAATCAGATGCAAAGACAATGCTGGAGCAGTGATACATGCACAAATGCATGCAGAAGAACACTTATTTACAGTAGTGTGTGTCTGTGTGTGACACGAGTTGGCTTTATACTCCAGCACAATGGATTTAAAATAAAACAATGAATATAAATGCAGACAATCAGCTTTAATTTGTGGGTATTTGCATCCATATCGGGGGATCTCTATAGGCATTACAGTCTTTTTTCTACATAGTACCCCCAGAGCAAAAGTAATTGGACAGTTGGTCGCTCAGCTGCTTTTTGGCCAGTCAGGTGCTCTTGCATTATTATTCTATGCACAAGAAAGCCAGAAAATGGTCTAGAGTTGATTTTTGAGTCTGTTGCTATTGTCTCTCAGCATGAGGATCAAATAAGTGTCAGTGTCAATATAGCAGGCAATCATGAGACTGAAAAATCTGACTAAATTGATCAAAGACATAACCGAAACATTGGGTGTGTCAAAATCCCCTGCTTGATAAATCGTTAGAAAGCAAGAATGCTCTGGTGGGCTCAGCAATAGCAAACAACCTGATAGACCACAGAAGATCACTGTAGTAGATGATGGAAGAAAACTTTTGACTGTGAAGAAAAAAAAAACTTTTCAATTGACGAAGCGAGAGTTGACTATACTAGCATAACCTCAGGGGGTTCACCACAAGATTCAAACCACTGGAGAACCTCAAGAACAGAACTAGTTTGCTAAGTGCATTTAAAAAGAGTTGTGGAACAAAGTCTTACGGACAAATGAGATGAGTATCAACCTGTACCAAAGTGATGGAAAGAGGGAAGTGTGGAGAAAAAAATGAACTGCCCATGATCCAAAGCACCCCTAGCATTTATGAAACATGGTGAACATAGTGTTCTGGCTTGAACATGTATGGCTGCCATTGGAACTGGCTCACTTGTCTTCATTGATGATGTGACTACTGAGGAGAGCAGTGTACAGATTCCAGCCATCCGTCCATCGGTCCTCAAAACTCATTAGACGCTGCTTCAGCTAGCAGCAGGAAAACGACCCAAAACATACTGCTGAAGCAACCAAGGAGTTTTTCATGGCAGAATGTGGACTCAAATCTAATGTGTTGGACTACTGAGCCAAAACCTCAAAAATTGTGTCACTGTCAAATACTTATGTACTGTACTGTAAATATTTCCCAGAACATTTGCGATAAAAAAGAACTGTGAGCACTGTATGATTGAAAATTACTGTTCAGAATATAGAATAGAACAAAATAACAATTGTACACATTTGTAAAAACAAAAATAATAAAATGAAAAATACGTACACTGTTAAGTACACATTGCATTAGACGAATTAATGCATAGTAATGTTCTTATAATCTTCTTCTAATAATTTATATAATAATGTTTTTCTGTGGTACTGTACCTTGGGTAGGAGATTTAGTGTCCGGAGATGTTTGAGGGGTTGTATAGTGAGGTACTGGCTCACTTGCCTTCATTGATGATGCAACTGTTGGCAGCAGTGTCAGGGTGAATTCTGAAGTACAGAAACATCTCATCTGCTCAGATCCAATCAAATGCTTCAAAACTCATTGGACGGTACTATGCCTCGTCAGGCAATGTCCTCAAAAGCAAACAAGGAGTTTCTCATGGCCAGACATTGCAATGTTCTTGACTAGCCAAGTCAATCACCCATCCTGAATCAAAATTAACAAGTGTTCCACTTGCTGAAAACAAGACTGAAGGAAAAAATGCCCAAGAAACAAACAGGAACTGAAGATGGCTGAAGTAACTAGTAGAGCATCACCAGGGAAGACACCCAGAGTGTCTAGTAATGTCAATTGCACACAGACTTCAGGCAGTCTTTGAATGCAATGCATTTGCAACCAAGTACTAAATATAACTTTATTTCACATTATGTTAATTTGTCCAATTAATTTGCTCCCTTAAAATGGGGGGACTATGTATAAAAAGGGCTGTAATTCCTACAATGATCACCTAATATGGATGTAAGTACCCTCAAATTAATGTTAGCAGTCAGAACTTTAACTTGATATTCATTGTTAGAGTATACAGTCAAAATAGCAAAAATTGTATCACTGTCCAAAACTTATGCATTGCACTGTAAATCTTTCCAGAAAATTTGAGAATAGAATAGAATAACAGCCATACACATTTTTAAAACTGGCTTCTCTTTTAATTAAGAAAAAATAATTAAAAAGTGCATAACAGACCAAAACTAAAAACTGAGCCTTGTACATATGATTATTAAATACTCAGACACAGTGTTAAGTACACATTACAGCAGATGATTTCATGCATGCATAGTAATGTTCTTATTTGTAGTACTGTACCTTCTGGAGGAGATTTGGTGCTTGGAGGGGTTTGAGGGGTTGTAGAGTGATGCTGACAAGCTCGTTTCGTACGGACAATCCCAGAATATCTGGCGAAAACAATTACATTCAATAGAGGGGAGCCAGTTAGAGGGCAGCCAGTAAAATCCCAAAACAAGAGTCCTCTGCAACCTTAGACAGTAGCTCTTAGGTGAATGGGGTGATTTGTACTGAAGTGGCATGGGTTAACCAGTTTACATACACAGGAACTACATATATAACTTTTTTTAAATAAAATGGGGCTTGAATAATGTAAAGAAACTATTAAAATAAAGAATTGATAAAAATGTGTACTGTCATTTTAAAATTATCTGTTTTAAATTGAGTTTATTGATCTATTTTGACTTCATTGCAAAGTTACGAACATTTCAGAGTTAAAACATCTCAGAGTTCCGAACGATCACAAAACAGTCGAGCTGTAGATTCTTCTGAGCACCCAATCTTGTAATAATAACGTCAAAACGTCAAACTCAAATCTTAAACTTTCGCTTTCTTTCAAACTCGATGAAAACATGTTAAAACATTAAATTTAACGATGAGGCCAGTGGTGTGGCTCTTGGGGAACAGACACATTTCCGGGAATTCAGATAATTTGGAAAATTGGCAGGAAATTGCAAGCTGCACTTTCTTACTGTGCACAGGGCCGACACGTCTTTTGTTGATCTTGATAAAAGCCTAAATCACAGGACCCGCACTTGGTGTCACTCTTCTGGGAACCTGCAGGGAAAAATCCAGAAGTAGAGAAAAGAGGGATGAGACCCACTAAAGCACCGGCTCTGCCAGCCTCGGGCTCCGGGACGGAAAAGTCACAGAGGCAGACGGAGGGAAAGAAGATGGAGGGAGGAGACGGAGGACGGAGGGATGTGGCAGAGCAGGGCTGTGGTGCTTGAGTCCCAGAGGGCCGCAGTGTCTGCAGGTGTCTGTGGTTCCCTTTCAAATAGCAGCCTGCTCAGGCCTTGATAGCACAGTGCGTGCAATATTCTGCCAATCAGCAACCTAAACCAATCATTTGTGCAGAAACACTTTGAAAACCAGCAGACACTATGGCCCCCCAGGATTACCACCCCTGTGGCAAAGTATTTCATTTCTGCAGAGAGGAGAATCTGATTACAACATCAGCTGAGGCTAGTGTAGTTAAACCTTTTACACACAGGTATGCCCTCTTTACAATGTAGAAATTAGAATTTTTTCATATTTTATCTGTCAATGTAACTCTCGCATACTGTATTTAATACACAATTGTCCTTGAAATGTAAGCATTTCATTTTTCTTGTCAAAGTCAGTTTGGCGAGTTAGTTTTAGTGATTACTAATCTCACCAAATCGAGTTTGCATTTAACTGTTAGTGAAATTTAAGGGCAAATGTCGATTGGGGGAGTGTCGCATTGAGGAGACTTACAGGCAGCGCTCACACTGCGATTGACGCATTCACTGCACTTGTAACATACAAAGTTATCCTTGCTCGGGTCAAACTCATAGTATCCTTTGTCACAGCTGCACTGAGTGTCCTGGTTAGATCTACAAGGCTGCACCTGTATCACAGAAACTGCAGAACAGAGTACAAATCTCAAAACTTTACATCCGCTTCAGGAACATTACTCAAATACCACCCCCCCCCCCCCCCACCCCCCCTCCACCACACACACACACACACACATAAACAATCCTTACTGTACATTGAATGGCATCTTCCTCTCACACCTTACCCTCTTTCCTTCCATTCAATCTGTTCATTTTTACGGGTCTCCTTTCCCAGTGACCCCTCCACCCCCACCCCAGGCCACTGACATCATCCCAGTAATGGGTAGACTGGCACCACTGGGCGGCAGTTTAGCACAGTGGGTAAGGAACTGTGCATGTAACCGAAAGGTCATTGGTTCGATTCCTGGATAGGACACTGCCGTTGTGCCCTTGAGCAAGGCACTTAACCTGAATTGCTTCAGTATATATCCATCTGTATAAATGGATGCAATGTAAAATGCTATGTAAAAAAAGTTGTGTAAGTCGCTCTAGATAAGAGCGTCTGCTAAATGCCTGTAATGTAATGTGATGTAATGCACCAGCAAACTTACCTGCTTTATCACAAACCCTACACCGTTTGCATTCCTTCTGTAGGTTTGCTTTCTCAGTGTAGGTTCCATTGCCACAGGGGGCACAGTGACGTCCTTCACCGGATCCAACACTGCACTTAGATGCCGCAGAATACCCTGCAGGAGAAGGCAAAGGAAGCAACCCTTATGCAATATAGTGTAAGGAGTTATGTTAATGCACATAGTAAATGACTGCAATAAAGTACATTTCCTTGCACTGAGAAATATGACGTAAAACACTGAATAGTACATTTGAATGTATGGAGACACGTGAAATTAGGCAGGGTTTTACTCTGTCAGTACTCTGATAGCAGGCTGGAGAAAACAAATGCGCAAACGATCAAAACAGGCCCCCTTGCTCGTCTGTGCTGCTGTGTATTTTAATTATCATTAATATTTATTTTTGTTGTTCTAACTGGGAATCCAAATAAAAACCATAAAAACCATTGAAAAGCATTGTGTAAATATAAACTTCAAATAATAAAATTGACAATGATGATGACGATGCTATTATTAATATTGTTGTTGTTCTTGTTGTTATTAAATGACTTTTCTTAAAATTATGTTTTCATGTTAATGTTTGCATCCCAAGGTCTAGTGTTTGTGCTGAATTTTGTTGACATTTTTACCAATTTTGGTTCATATTTTTTCTGTTCCCCCATTTTGGAGTGCGGGGATTGTATTGCTGCCAGCGTGCTGCCAGTCACCACCTTTCCCACGCTGCAGCACACCTGTTGAGCTGGGCATATGCCCGCAGCCACGTGACCCGAGGAGGTTCTCGCATGCGATGAGGTAGGGGGTAAACCCAGAGCAAAATCCTCCCTCTTTGAGCAATGCTACGGCTAATTGTACATGACCTCACAGGTCCCCCAATCACTGTGGGTCCTGACCCCACTCAAAATTCAATTCTTGACCATGGGATGCAACATCGCCCCAGTCCCTAGCGCTTCAGCTGGGTCCGGGCATGTGCTCAGTGGACATGTGACCTATAGCATTAGCCCAGGAGACTACGTTGCGCAACCTCCCTACTCCATATGTGAAGCGTATATGAAAGCCAGAATGTGGGAAGACAAATCAAAGAGGTTTGCACAGGGACGCAAAGCCTAGATACCTTAGAGTCATGATGTCTAACTCCCTTAAGCCACATTGTTTTGCAACTGCTGACTGAATGCACCATAGACGTGGCAGTGGCAACCCTGCTCACCTGGAGGACACATCAGACAGCATTTCTTTGGGTCTGCTTCCAGATCCTCTGCCTTGCAGGCAGCTTGTTCCGGGTTCGATCCTCTCTCCTTATCCCGCCAAGCCAACCTGGGGTATCTTCTCAGGACCTCTAACAAGGAGTGTGTGGTGTCAGGGGGAACACTTCCATGAGAGACCACTACCAGAGTCATAAGCTGTAAAGTAGGTAGATAACAAAGATTTTAATGTCACTTTAGTTACTGACAGCCTTTATTGTGTCAAGTCCAACCTACAGTAAATAAAAAAAATTAAAAAAATTTAAAAAAAAGCTTTAGCCAGTATACATTTCCTACTTGAGCTATGTCCTGTTTGTGTCAAACATCTACAATTCTCTTCAGCCAGTATACATTTCCTACTTGAGCTATGTCCTGTTTGTGTCAAACATCTACAATTCTCTTCAGCCAGTATACATTTCCTACTTGAGCTATGTCCTGTTTGTGTCAAACATCTCTTTTCACCTCTCTGTAATCTGAGGCCACATCTTCTACAGATATCTGTAATATTCTTGAAACAGCGGGCACAATTCCTTCTTATCTCTCCACGCTTATGAGACGTCTTCACATGAGAACACCTACATGCCCATTTTGAAAAGAGGGGAAATTAAAGCCAGGTGAAAGGTTAAAACAGTCTTGTTGTCTGTTGTGGGTTCACAATTGACAGCATGGCTGCTTTACTTCCTGTTAATAGTTCCCTGTTAATTCTTCCTTGTTTGAGTTTTGATAATGAAGATGAGAATGACTATGAATTGCATTTACACAGCATTTTGATCTTTCATCTCATGATCTCAATGTGCTTTATGACAAAAAGAGAAACTACTACCAACATCCAACCCTTCATAATACTACCAATGCTGTCACCCACGGCAACACAGGGAGCAGTGTGACTGAACACAGGAAACTCCGTCCATGTGCTCAGAGACTATTTCCAAAGCCACAAGCAACAAAGGGCACAGTACACCACACTACCCCAGGCTAGTCAAGCAACTGGTTGTTGCTACCAAGGAAACACTTATGCAGCAGTGCCCGGACGAACCCTGGCCAAACCATCCTATGGACCACCCCTTGGGGCGGCAGTGTAGTGTAATGGGTAAGGAACTGGGCTTGTAACCCAAAGGTCATAGGTTTGATTCCAGGACACTGCCGTGGTACCTTTGAGCAAGACATGTATATATCCAGCTGTATAAATAGATGCAATGTAAATGCCATGTAAAAGTTGTGTAAGTCGCTCTGAATAAGAGTGTCTGCTAAATGCCTGTAATGTAATGTAATGGACAGCCGGTTGTGTTCCAACATTGCAGACTCTGAGTCAGAGTATGTCAGGCATATAACCCAGACTCCAACTATTGGCACCTAGCCTGTAGTAGTAGAAGTTTTTCTTCAGACACACTATCTCAATAGTGACAAAATACTCACTTTCAGGCAGTACTTTGTGCTACGGCGCAGTGTGAAACTTGCAGTCAGGAGGGGGAAAAGTGAGAGAAGAGCTTTAATCTTTAATCTACACTTGGTTCATTTATAGACTGTCATTGCAGATTCTGCAATTCTGTTAAAGCCTGAGAGTTCCAAGTGTCTCATTTAAGGGAAATTTCAGAAAAGAATAACCCATTCAGAAAATTGTTTTCATGGACTTGAAGCATACTTGAATCTTACATTACTACAATGGAGTAATGTAAATATATACAGCCAGACATGCTCTACAGGACACTGCTCACAAATAAGTTGGTCAGAGTAGGGTGCCTATAATTTAGATTTATATATGAAATTATATGCAGCGCTCCCAAGGGCGGTTGGTGAGCTGAAAATTGGTGGTGCGAAAAACATCCCCTTAAAGATTATTTGTCTCGACCTGTTTTCAGTCATTTTCCTTAATTATCAATAAAGTGATTAATTCACAAAATACTCAATATCATCAGATACAGCATCTCTTCTCAATTAGGCCATTTAACGAGTAATAATATTATTTTTAGTCGTATTGCAAAATTGTACACATTTTATAAACATTATTTGTGGACACATGGAGACCTCTTCGTTCTTCACACTCGCACTTGGAAAGAAATCATGGCAAAGATCTGCAATAAGCAGATTTTAAACAATCTTGAAGTGCAGGTTTGTTATTGGTGTTTATGCTGAAAGCTAACACTGTAGTTAACGGATTGGTGTATCTTTTTTCATTACTGTAAGCGTACTTAGTGATTAAAATAGATTTTTCTAAATTGGATTCAGCCTATCATTTAATCTCCCTAACACATTGTGAAGAAGCTGTGTGTCAACTGATTAGTCAAATTGTTGGCATGCTTGTTAATCAAGGAAAATCAATGAAAACAAGTTGAGACCAATGATCAGTTTAAAGGAAAGTTTTACGCCCCGCCAATTTCCCCATTTTTGAATGCTCAACAGGCCTCAACCTCCCTGCAAGATGCAAGAACTAATGTAGATGGCCCTTCAAGTCTCTCATCCTGGAGGGGCCACTGGCAAGCAGAGTGCATATACATATATATGGTTACGTCCAGAGATACAGTAACGGGTAAGCAGCAATTGTAAGGCTAGCAGAATGAGCTAATACGGATCAGCTTGATTGAAAAATAAATAAATATGATAGTGGAAAAAGTCAGCGAGTTCCTAGAATTTGGCTTGTTTGCCCGTTTCAAGCTGTACAGTGGAAAGGGGAAACGCAAAATGCACAGAGCAGCACAACAGCGAGTGGTGGTTTCCAAAGAAATGACCCATTACAGATCGAACCACAAAGTACAGGAGTTATCAGCGGTGACTCACCAACGTTCTCTCACTCACACAATAGGTGAGGGGGCCCACAGCGTGAGTGCTACTAAACAGCGAAAAAATTAGAGGCATTTAAGGGTTCAGTGCAACAGCAGACCAAGTACAATGAAATCTCATAAAAAACACGTTTTTAACATACAAAAATGCCAAGTTACTCACACATACAAGACATACACCGTCTATAACTCATTCATTCAGACTGCCAAAATCCAGGCCTGCCATTAAAAGAATTGATATCAAAATGACGCCAAGTTATGGTACTACAAACAATATAGGCTATCTTGCCTCACCAAAATTAAATAAGACGTATTCCAAAGCAATGCTACCCAATATTTCCTCAATGCTTTCAAGTCACTTGGCCCTGTGTGTATAAGCATGCAGTACATGGACAGGCCAAACATATGTGTGGATGGCTTTCTCACAGTCAAGACTGATTGAATAGGCGTCTATATGTCCAATTTGTATTGGTATGTATGTATTTCGCTGCCCAGCCTTTCTGTTGCGTGAATGATTGTATGTTTCTTGGTATAAATGTCTGTTCGTGAATGTGAATGTAACATGCTGCGAGGGAAATGTCCCCATGGGGATAAAGAAGTTCTCTATATATGTATGTACAATATGTATTTTACATGTAGTATTTATTGTACATAGCAAATATACAATAACTTGTACATTCACTCAGAAGCAAGTATAAACATATGTTTTCTGGAGAAATATGCTTCCTGTAGTTACTCACCAGCAGTTTTCTATATGAATTTCAATGTGTTCCATGAGGCAATTCGAAATATTTGACACTTTGATCTGACAGAAAGTTTGCATGACATTGTAAAATGGTAAGATTACACAGGGCCAAGTGACTTGAAAGAATTGAGGAAATATTGGGTAGCATTGCTTTGGAATACATCTTATTTAATTTCGGTGAGGCAATTTTGATTGTTTGTAGTACCGTAACTTGGCGTCATTTTGATATCAATACTTTTAATGGCAGGCCTGAATTTTGGCAGTCTGAATGAATGAGTTATAGACGGTGTATGTCTTGTATGTGTGAGTAAGTTGCCATTTTTGTACGTTGAAAACGTGTTTTTATGAGATGTATATATGCCCTATATATATATATATATATATATACACCAATATATATAATATAAAATAATATATACAAAGCCTAACTGCAGTAACTACGCAAAGGGTAAAACTGAGAAAATGGCTTTAAAGTGTTTAAACTGGCCAGTTGTCATGGTTTTTGGGCATAAAAATTACCATGAATACATGTACAATTAGTGCAATATCACTTATATACCTATAACCCATTTAACTTAACATAATCATTCTATTTGTTCTGAAGTGTGCAATCATGCAAGCTGTCCTTCAGACTAGACAAATTAGTCAGAGTTTTCTTCAGTAATTGTAAATCCAAAAACACAAAGAAAAAACAGTTCAAATAGCCTACGAGCTATGCAACAAACTTTTAATAGGTTTAAAATTAAATAAATTAGTTAGCTTTGTGTTTTAGTCAATTATTATAATCCATTTACAAAAAGGAAATAAATTAATAATTCTCGTTCGAAGTTTTTACATAACACAATTACCCGTCTTAATAAAAACTGGCACATCCGCAACTGAAGCTTCCTGTTTAAAGTGAAGCTCCGCCCAGCTAATGTTACAAAGACTAATGATATCGTTTTAGATACTGAAATATTGCCTTAGCTGTAATATTGTAATATGATCGTAATTTTGACTGTTCAGTTTCACAGACTAAACAATGTACAGTTGTTTAAACTTGATGCGTGTGGTTTCACTGATGTCTGTGTTCTCCACACTAAAATCAAATCAGATACAACGTCACAGTAACATGCCCAGCGTTAATACAACTCTACCAAAGATCTCATGGGTCCAATAGGGGCCATATGTAGCCTACTCTTTAAGTGTTTATTTAACACTGAACATTTACAGTGCTCTAAACACGAAGTAACGCGGCCCAATAACAGGTACCTTCGTATCCGGGATTAAACACCGATGCGCTCGTGCTTCTATTAACCGCTTCCCGGCAAACATATAGCCTGCTGATATACAGGCAAGTGCACCTGCGTAAATTGTTAACCTGCTACTTGCGTTACCGTACTGTGCTCTTTCTCGGGACTTCCCCGGCCACACTCAACTTCCTGCAGATGTAATGCTTATCCCAAACTTTCGAGGACGTTTTTAAAATTTCACTTTAAAAAGGATTCATTTTAAACTGACCAACTCATATAAAACATTATCTGTGCATCTGTTATTGCATGTAAACTGATTATGGCACAATTATTAAAGATATCAATTAGACAAACACGAATGCAGTTTAATAATTGTAACAGATAAAAAGCATTCTCCAGTGACTAAAAACTTCAGTTTAAATGGGGAAAAAATGACATTTGACATAGGCTATACAATTATTATTATTATTATTATTATTATTATTTGGAGAACCAGAAATGAACGCGACTCACCCACAAGAATATCCATCTTGAGATCTTCATTTTGAATTCTATTGTATATAATATAGCCTAACAAATGATAACTGTGCTCTAACAAACAAATAGTTAAATAATTTTAATTAATAAATAATCTGCTAAACGTGCACTGTTATAAATAAATGTTAACAATGATTCTGTCCTTCTTTGTAATCCTCTTGTTCAGCCCAAGACATGTTAGTCAACATCAACACGATGCCATCGTATGCGAAACTGTCTGTGGTAGCCACGCGCTAAATAACAGAGTACAGATTTGAGGAAGTAGGCCTACGTTTTTTTGGAAGAGAGAGAGAGAGAGTGACAGAGAAAAAAAATTATAGTAAGTTCTTTCATCTTCAAAGAACTGGGTTGCACTTACGCCAGTACACGTATTGCATCATAACCCAGTGTACCTCGCTCTTGTTTCCATTAGTGGTTACTCCGGCCAACGCACAAAATCTATTCAGTTTCCATTAAAAGATAATGAGGCAAAGAAAAGCGAATGGTCCAGTAAGGATGCATACAACAAACTGGAGAAGTGTATATTCAGGTTTACTGAATTTCTTCCTGACTTTTAAGTCAAAGTTTTGTTGAGATGTTGTCGGAATCTACTTTTATGTCACCTTTTAAGACAAAAGCTGTCTGAAATTTAAAATGGTTAGGGAACTGGTTAGGGAACTGGTTAGGAAAATGGTCATGTAACATAAAGGCTGCAGGTTTGTCTTCAACCTAGACTGCTGTTGAACACTTGAGCAAGGTACTTACCTTGAATTGTTTGGTACATATCCAGCTGTATTGAGATGGCAGGTATACCATCCCTCCAAGTTACGCCTTGGCGGGGCGGCATGCCCCATACCTATACAGCCCCGAAAGTTTGGCACTTTTCAGGGTTCCCCACAGAAATAACCACAACAGCCACAGACACTCAGCCCTTAAAAACATTAAATTCTGTACATTCTGACCCCATTCCAACAGACAGAATTCATAAACAACTTCACATGTCCACACAATAAAGCCCCAAACTAAGGGGATTTTGTGTTTTCTCCTTCTTCTTCTTCTCATTCTTATTTTTCCCACCGCCTATCCCACAACAAAATGTCTCCCCATGTCTTCTGATGTCTGGGCCCTCTCGAATTGAGAGAAGTCATTTCATCGGCAGAGTGAGCCTGCAAATATGGTTGGACTTTTCAAACTGGGATAAAACCGAAGCTGGGGAAAAATAGTTTAAGATAATTCTATTTACAAACTCTTTTAAGTGCATGCCCAGTCTAAGCTAAACAATATGCCTCATACAGCTTTAATACCAAAGTCAGTCTTGGCCCCCATTGGAATATATCTCCACAATGTACCTCCTCATTTCATAATCAATTTCTTTTTTTGCATAATTAACCCCTAGCAAGAAGTGAAGGAGGGTTTCACAGGTAGGGATAGCATTCGTTTCTGTCTACTCATTGCTTCCTTTATGTGCATCAGGAAATGCGCAGTTGGCTTGGAGAGGTTGTGCAGGTAGGTATCTGATCTCATTCTGCTATGTCCTACTGAGTGTTTAACACTGGATTACCATGCAGTGTTAGTTGTGTCAGTCTTGCCAAGATAATATTAAAAATCTGATATAAGCAAAATCCTTCCAAAAGCTCATCACAAAATAGGTTTGCTATTCTGTTACCGAGACTGCACTACAATAGATAGGCTCTCATGCGCCCGAGAACCTTGTCAAATCAAATTGCTAAAATATTGGAATATGGTTCCCTCTAGTGGATAAAAAAGTGTGTTCGGGTTGATGCGCGAAGTAAGTAATTGTCAGGGTGAGAAATAAAACCGATGTGTGTTTATGTGCCCTCATGAACTTGGGACTTGAGCACTGGTTCAATAGCAATGCTATTTTAAATATTTAAACTACTTTTTATGGCAACTTCTCTTTGTCCTCCAGTTTGGAATTTGTAATTGTCGTGGCTTGAACAGTAGTAAAGCTTTGATAAGGTCATGAGTCAAAACATTTGCATTTTGAACCTTTTTGGTCCTTTTCATTCATACGTTTTTGTATCAGCTGCATGTCCCCACACCTCAGACACATTCTTCTCTCTTTGGCACCTTGTGCTTAATATGTTATGGTTTGGAATCGAATTGCACTCCCAACCCATCACTGCAATGTCCTCTGTCAATTCTGTAAGGCTGAAACTAGCACAGCCTCCAAAAAGCATGAAGCCAGCTGTACATTCTCTTCCTTTTGCCGTTCATACGCTGGGATGTGCGGCCGTTTTGCAACAGAGGACCGAGCAGCTTTAGCAATACATCAACCAGAGGTGTTGCTACTGAGAATTTGTATACCTTGTCAAATCAAACACTCACTCCCTATTTGAAGTGATGGTCATTTGTGTCTTCTGCTGTAGGACTCCTGGCCACAGTACTGGCATGACTTTGGGACAAATATTTCTGTACTGGGATCCAGTGCATCACTCGCATGCATCTGTGACCCCCAAGCGTTGCATTCATTATGAAAATCCAGCAGATACTTTTAAGATTTTAGAGATGATGTTCACTGTATAATGTCTGAATCATAAAGATAGATGCTGAGAAGGTCCCAATTTCACTGCCATTCCGTTATTTCAAATACTTATTTCAAATACATGCCCCTTTGTTTATGTACTGAACAGAGAAGCTAATTAACATAACCCTCCTTGCATAAATAATCTAGGACAAGGTTGTTAGAGTATCTAATCAACTATACAACCAGTGGGTAACCAGCAGATGTCAGCCCTGTCATGTTTGCTGGGGAAAGCGTGTTCATGGGTGTGGCCAAAGAGGGGATGATCTGTCATCTCTGAAAGTGAAAGAGAGACTGTGTTGTCATGGAAACCAGAGGTGATATTATTGATACTTAACCTACATAGCCTACATATTTCAGTGTAGAGATTGTGTCATTTGACTAGACCTTATTTTGACTTTTTTTAAATGATTGTTTAACTGAACCCTTGTGTTTCTAAATAATGTTCCAGTTTAAGATTATCATATTCCAGGTTGTTTTCTATGGCCGTAGATTGATTCTCAAACTCAGTTTCTAATCTAGACTAATCAAAGGACCCCAAAAAAGGCTTGTAATTATCTGATTACAGCATTGCATGAGAATACTCAGCAGATAAGATAATGAAACTTAAGTGGCTTATTAGATATAAGCCAACTGGAAATATCAAGTCAAAAAGTTAATATTCATCTACACCTTATCATTATCAGAGATGTTTGTAAATTACTGTATTGTTCCATTGTGATTATTAATTACAAAATCTCTGGATGTAACATTGTCTTGGTGCTTAATTCACAATAAGATGGGCAGAATAGGGACAACAAACACTTCTGCCATAACAAAAATATGGAGAAATTAACAGTGTACTCGTCTTAGTATTGTCATGTTCTTACATGATACATGCTACACCCCCACATACATATCATTATTATGCCCTATCTATTCATATCAAACGTAGAATAAATGTAGAATAATAAAGCGATAGGCTACTGAAATGTAGGCTAATTTAAACTTCAAGTCGTTTTCAAGCAACAGCATACTCATCGGCAATAACTACGTCAAAGATATTTATTAGAAACCCATTTAGTAAAGTCCAATAAAAAATGGCTAGTCTTTTCTATCGAAGGCGCAGTAATTGTTATTTATTTGTTTATAACATATAAATTCGATAGAATAGCCAGTTGATTGAGAATGTTTGGCAACGCACGTGCAGTTGTGACCCTTGTTATTCTGCAATTGGTTGTCAAATGACAGTTCATTGAAAAATTAGTTGCAAAAGCGTCTACACACATCAACGCAAGCAATAACAAAATACGCAGGGTATTAGTGAGGACGTCACATCCAATTTCCCTGCATAGCATCAGCTGTTTATTTTGGGTCTGCAAAGCATCAAATCCCAATATCAAAACAATAAAGAAGTCCGTGGTGTTCCATTATTTTTACAGGGGGATACTACAGCCTCCTTTCGACAATTAAAATATTGAGGTCACTTCATGGCCAGCGCATTAATATACCACTCAGATAACACGAATGTAAAACAATGCTTTGTAAAAAGATACAATGGGGTGCAATAACAGTAAAAGTTGTTTGTTCATTCCAAATGTCAAATATGTAAGTGCACCCCGTGATACGCTCATGTGAATAATTGGTTTGTCCCATCGCTGTAGTGTTCCTTCCTGGTTAGACAGGCACTTACTTGCGACGGGGATGTAGCAAGCTTGGAGCTGTTGGTCCTGACAGGAGGAGGAGGTAGCGCCAGAGTTGACTGCAACGAATTATGCGAAGAGATGTAGGTTACTCCTCACAGGAAATCGGTGTCGATTAGAAAAATCTAACAGAACTGTTGCAAACACCCGGAGCGACGCGGCATTCAATGGAGCAAACGGGACAAAGTGAAACCCTGTAGTCTCATCGCAAGGTAAGCGTTGTTGAATTGGTCCTTAAGTCGATATCGTTAGCTGGCTAGCTTAGTAGCAGGCAAACAAGGTGATCTACTAACAACGGCAGGACGCAAACTAAGCAATTGTTGTGTTACAGTCTCCTTTATGAATGACTGACTTGTGGTTATGGAGCATTTGGAGAACGTTGATGCTGTCACTTTGGTGCACCGATATGGAGAAATGACATTTTAATTTTGCCATAAAGATCAAAGTAAACCGCGAAAGCACAGAAAGTGACTGTCGATAATTAGCTTAACTGTCCGATCAGATGCAGGCTAATGGGGTACGCTAGCAAAGGAGATCAATGCATCAAACGGCCTGTGTCGTTCAGCAAAATAGTTCAGCAACGCCTGTTTAAATACTGGGGGTGACCATAATGTCAGTCATTTATAAAGACTACCCCGGCCAGTGCTTTGCTAAATCCTGTGGCATTTTTGCTAGCTAACGTTTATTTGGAACGAGGTAGCTGCAGCTTAATATTTGCCAAGATTAGGAGTTTCAGAGGGGTCAGCAATGTTCTTTTATGTTACAGTATCTTCACCGCGGCGGGTCAGTGGAGATAAGTGTTGCATTTGTTGCCTACAATTGATGTTGCTATTTTTGAATTGTATCACTTCCATGTAGTTTAATACAGTTACAAGCTAACTGCATTTCTGTTCTTTATTTTCAGAAAGGAAAATATGTCATCCACAGAGAACCTATGAAGTTTTCGGATTTTATATACATAAATTGAATAAGAACTGCTTTGCAATTCTTCCTAAACATTTATTTTTCAAGCAAACCAAACTGTCAGCCATTCCTGTATTAAGTAGCCTATCCTATTTTCCACTAGATAATTAGTATATGAATTAGCATTAGCCTGTACGCAAGCAGATCTTTTACTTACGAGATGGCTTGTAGTCTGAAAGACGAACTTCTGTGTTCTATTTGCCTGAGTATTTATCAAGATCCAGTTAGTTTCGGCTGCGAACATTATTTCTGCCGAAAATGCATCACGGAACACTGGAGCCGACAAGAGCACCATGGGGCGCGGGACTGTCCGGAATGCCGAAGAACATTCGCCGACCCGCTGCTGTCTCCTAGCCTCAAGCTGTCCAACATCGTGGAGAGGTATTCCGCCTTCCCGCTGGATGCCATTCTCAACGCTCAGAGGAACTCTTATCCGTGTAAGGACCACGAGAAAGTGAAGCTTTTCTGTCTCAGCGACAAGAGCTTGGTCTGTTTCTTCTGCGACGAACCAGCACTGCACGAGCAGCATCAAGTGACCACCATTGATGAAGCATTCGAAGAAATCCAGGTAGTCTTTATGTTCTAAGTAAGGAGATCTCGAACTCGAACCTGAGCCCCTCGCGCCTTTACTGGTTTTAGTTACAACGGCTCTCTTGATAAGTTTAAGGTAACTGAAATGACGATTAATGTCTTTCATAAATTTTCCATCATTTACAAAGGTGCCTCGTTGATATCTGTAACCCCTTCAAAGGAATCATTTGACACTTGCGGAACAAAAACCAGCATACCCAGGGGCCCCAGGACTGAGTTTGAGAACCCAGTTGCCTGCATGTTGATATTGTAAGTGAAAAGGGAAATGGTAAATATGTCATCGTGTTAACTGACTTCAATGTCAGTTTAAAGAGTGACAGTCACTGATTAATTCACTGAATTGCACCCTTTGTTTGGTCTTATGTTATTGCATGGCTAAAATGAATGTTTGCATTTTTGTAGTTGCTGTCACGCTGGGCTTACTGATTATTACACCGCTGAATTGGTCACACCCCCTGTTTAACTGAACCCTTAAAAGGATTTCATTAAGGCCGCACATTGGCTCTGGTCCAGTTTTAATTACAAACATGGTGTGAAGCCAGCACTGTTTTGCAATGGCCTAATCTTTTTTAAAATGCATTCTACATCCTAGTTGGCAGAAAACGCTGCACTGTTTTTTCAAGCTAATTAATGGTAATTACCGCCAGACTTGGAAAATATGTAATCTGTGGACTGCGGCTTCACTCCCCTGATTTGTCAGAGTAAGCATATTTAGAATAATACGTTTGGCTGCCTGTGTTGCAACACTGCCCTCGACAGCCGTTGAGCTGTGAACTACATTTCAGAGCGGAGAAGTACATTTCAGAGAGAAGCAGGCCACTGTGGAGGTTCTGCTGGAAGCCCCTCATGACACACCACTGAAACGGAATGAGTGAGAGGCGGTTCTGTGGCAGTTCTGGTTCTGACACAGGCGGCAGCAGGCTTCAGGCACTTTGTCCATGTATTGCCCTGACTGGAGCAGAGAGCGATACAGGTTGAAATGTGTGACTCGTTGAAATTGCACAGGTGTCGCTAAGTAGATAAAGATTTAATCTTCCCCTGGCAGCTGTTTCAGAACTTTAGGCTGGATTTGTACTTGCAACATGTTCTAATGGAATAAAACAGCATTGTATTAGTGATATAATGTAACATTATACAACAGTACTGTGGGTATGTGAAAACATAATTATATGCATACTATTTATAAATATGAAATGGTATGCACATAAGAATTTTCAAAGGAGGCAGTCTCACTTTATTTTGGCCCTTTCCCCCTCACTGTAAAAAGATGATGCATGTGCCCTGACACCATGATTTTGTTACAGAATCATTTTCTGGTACCTCTTCACCTGTGGTACATCCTCCCTGTAGCCGTTATTGATCTGCTGTTTTAGCAGCTTCAACATATAACACTCCCTCTTCGGATAAAGCTTGACGTCCCCGTGAGTTTACTTAAGCTTCCAGGCCATAAAAACTGAAAGCCTTTTGTTTTGGTCATATTTCTCATTTCTGTCCTATCTCCTTTTTTCCTACCCCTTGTTTTTGTTCCTCCCATAACTTGTCAGAATTGCCTGATTTAGCGCTGGTCTGAAGTATTTACTGGTCATAGTCCATAGATGTGTGCAAACTAATTTGCTGTGCTCTAGTGTCAAGGCCACTGGCATTACAGCCAGTGTGTGTGTGTGTGTTGTGGACACACCTGAATAACTGCATGGTTATCCAGTATGGATAACCTCACCAGGTGACCCCTGACCTCGCCAGGCCACACCCAGATTTTTTTGCTAAATGGCACTCCTTAATTCATCTTGTGTTTTGTAGATTGATCAGCCCTGGACTGTAGATGTTTGCAGACTGCAGGCCATAGCTTGACTTTTAGTGCCTGCCCTCACCCTGCATGGTAAACACCACCATATTCTCTAAATGTGCATCATTTAATGTCCGTACTAGATCCATCTTTAAAATTATTCAGCTTGGCTCATGAAAAAAGGGCAATCAACAAATATTTGCTTAATGTTTCTACAGATGTGCTCCAGACCATCTCAGAATCAGCACAAAATTATTTGGGTGGCATCCAAACTCAATTTTCCATTTTACCACGTGGAACGCTTAACAATAAGAAAATGTCATTTCCGAATCTTAAAGTACTTACTAATACTTCCATTTGCCTTATTTTTTGTACTTCGTTGAAAGTTATTCTGTTTTGAAGGGAAGGTGTTCATTTTCGGTCAATTTGGCTAACAGGTCAAGCAGCCAACACTGAATAATTGAAAGGCAGTTACTGTACTTGATGTGAAACAGAATTTTTCTTTTTTTTGTGGAACAATTTTTATTTAGACCTTATGAGTGAAATTTCTTGAGTGCATTTTCAAAAAGGTTTTAAAGGTCTTTTCTTTTATCTTCCTGAAAATGTTGTGGTGCTGTCACTTTAGGCATGCCCAGTGCTTCTACGTTAAAGTAGATACTGCTTAAAAAGCTTCCTGAATTTCAGTGTGCTGGCTGTCCCTGGCTGTGGGTTGGTTTTGTTGGCCAACTAGAAGAAGATATTTCTGAAAGGAATCCTCAGGATATACTTCCCTAATCATGGCAGTTAATGAAACTGCTTTTTGTCAGGAAATCCCCACCCCTTGGACATGGAAAATGAAAGCCTGCAGTTTTATTTCGTTGAAATGTACCACAGGGGCACTTTTGCTGCTGAATTGAGGCAGATGTGATTAATGTCCTAATTTTCTGTTGCTTGGCTTTTGAATTTGTTTCAAATGGCAGTTGCACAGATTGTTGGTTGCTTGCTTGCTGCAGTTCCCCGTTTTCATCGATTTTATAATGTTAACATCGAGGAATCACGCACTTGTGCTTTGACAAGCCTGCTAGCCTTTTGTAGGCAAAAGCATTCCTGAGCCTTGTTTGTGGCAGGGATGTGAATTTATCAAAACAACTTTTTAATACCCTTTTTTTATATATCATTATTGCTGACCTGTTAAATTATTGCTGCATCCTTTATGACTTTGGGAGAGTGCAGAAATCCCTTACAGAACTTCTCATCTATTCACGGTGCAATTGGCAGGCAACATGTGCCTAGTAGGCCAGAGCTGTTGGGTGGGCAATAGCCTGCTATGTCCAGTTATTCGCCACCCTGCAAGAATCTTGGCTGCAGTCTATTGAAATGGACAGAATAGTAGGGAGATCGAGGGAGAGAGAGAGAGAGAAAGAGAGAAAGAAAGAGAGGGAGGGAGGGAGGGAGGGAGAGAGAGGGATCCAGTAACATGTTAACCAATGTTAACATGTTCCCGATAAAGGTAGGCCTAATTGCTCCTCCTGGGTCCAATGCACTCTTGTTGGAAGAAAGCTGCAGTTGATATGTTGTCAGAAAAAAAATGAATGAATAGCAGCAGTCCTTGTATAGCCCAGCACTCTGGGGCCCAACGCCAATTTGTTTCGGGCTCATTAGCCTCCTTCAAGGCATTTCTAACGCCGTATTATTGGGCTGTTGCTTCCTTCGGTCTCCCGGCGAAGCACCTTCACTTCAGTGAGCACTTAGTCTGCTTTCTCCCGAGCCAGTGCACTGCGAGTTTAAAGAGGACCCCCTGGTTCGCCTGTGTGCTGAACTGTGAGCAACCGTGGCGGTGACTGTGTCATTTTCCTAATTGGCACTCTCCGTACCCGGTGGTTTTGGGTTCTTACTCGGAGCACGTAGCGGGACACACCGGCGGGCAGCTTGCTCTCAGTACCCCGACCTGCATGTGGTAAAACCTGGAATGGCTTTGAAATTTCTGGAATTGCTCTGTCGTGCTTGCCAGTCCTCGCAGCAGCACGACAGACCAATTGCAGCTGAAGCACGGCCTTGGGGCCGATAAACAGATCCCCTCTCAGGGCGAAGTGTCAGGTTTCATCTCCCACCTTCTCAACAGGAATGCAGTAAATATGATGCTGCGGTGTTGGTCGCTTTTGTAAGTAAAATGTACTTTTGTTGTGATTTTAGGTTTTTAAGGTTGAAGGTTTTAGCCACCATGTCTAAGGCTGGGATGTTCTCCAGCTTGTTAGGCACTGTGATAGGAAATACAGGGATTTCAGCATTGATACAGCAGCAGCTCATAGCACCCTGGAGTTTGTCTGACCCCTGAATAGCGTAGGTTGAGCCCCTTGGGTGAAACGGAGTGGTTTGGGCCCCTTGGGTGAAACAGAGTGGTTTGGGCCCCTTGGCTGAAACGGCACGGTCTGTGGGTTTTGTGAAGATGGATAGCCTCCCAGGGGAACCCAGGCGGTGCTGGTGGGTTGGGTGGGGCAGTTCTGTGGTTTAATTAGCTAATTAAATCTTTGGTGACTGGTCATTGCATTAAAAAAAAAAAAAAGCATTGGTTAATATCTAAATTTGCAGAAACGTAGAGACTAAACGATAGCTTATGTAGATGGAGATGGGGTGGGGGGCAGAATTAATATTTGGACTGTGTGTGTTTCTGGCACTGTTGCGGTTTGAGTGAAAACCATAGAAAGGCCTGCTGTGTGTCTTCCACAGGACAGGCCTACGCTGCAGCCTCTTTTTCGTTGTTTTGGCAGTTTGGAAACTCTGAGGGCTGGGTGTTCGTGTTTTAGCTGTATGAAATGTCAGGAATCGGGGACATGCCAAAATTCGCATAAAGCTTTCTTTTTTTTCTACCAAGAAATTACATGTGAATTGTGCAATAGTTCGTAAATAGAAATATTTCTAAGCCTTGTCATGAAAAGCTGTGATGACGTTCTCTAGAGAAAAAACTGTTTTTGAGTTTTTGACTGCCAGCCCGATTTCGGCATAATGTTTTTCTGTATTAAACCTTTAATTGAAACCAACAAGACTCAGCTCCTATTTTCTCTTCTCTTCCTACAAGTGAATTTCTGTGCTGTAGAGGGGTGCGGTGTAGCCCAGCTGTTGATTGTGATCACCTCTGTCAGAAGGCTGTGCGCGACGGGAGAATTTGCGATTGGGGGGGGGGGGGGGTGCAATACTTCCTGCCCCTGAGCTTGCCTCTGGGCCTGTTTGCCATTTGATGTTAGGGGATGTTAAAAACTGAAGCAGGCCTATAGCTGGCAGTTGCTGGCAGGAAGCTTTGTTTAGAAACTGAACTCAAAAGAAGTCTTTATGGGAGTGCAGGGGTGAATACACGGACAGCCAGTGTTTTTGAGGGTTGGTCTGCTTGACTTCGAATGAGGGGGGAGTTTGTGCAAGTTCCCCAGAACAAGGGTCCTGTGCTGAAAATGTAGCTGCACTTTACCACAGTAATTCAACAGCATAAAGTGCAGCTACATTTTCAGCACAGGACCTGGAAATGGTGTGATGGTATGAGGTGACATTCTGATCATCGTGTCGTCATCTTAATCATATGTGCCATTTTGTTGCTTTTTAAGTGGTTCAAATGCAGGACACTTTGGCTTTGCGAATTAAAGAACGGCATTCATTACCTTTCCTGTAACCCTGAATGCTATGTTGTTAATTGAAATGCAGTTGGTACTGTTTCATATAGTTGAGCTACGTATGTATATAGCTATATTTATTTATATAGTACAGAGCCAAAACAAGAAGAAAAAAGAAACCGTCTTTGTCCCAAACATTATGGAGCTCTCTGTGCATAGTCCATTATATTGTCAGTTTGGTTGGTGTTTTCCTCTGGTGTGAATCTGTTTCTTGTTTCTGAGACAGTCAGACTGTTGCGGGCCTTTCTGGTGTGAGCGGCGAATGCAGCCCCTTTTTCTGGCTCTGAGCTGTGAAGCCGCTTCCTTCAGCCTTCTCTCTCTCTTTTACCGGCTCTCGCCGCACGTCACTGCTCTGGCGTTAAATGTCAGCGCTCAAGGTTGTTTTACTCTTATATGGCCGCGGTGTTTGGATTTTCCCTCACTCTGACTGGCCTTCTGTGGGTTGGCAGAGAGCCAATGGCGGTAGGAGTGGCGGCGGGCAATTATGCTCCGACAGACTCGAAGCTGAGGTCTGCTGACTCCCTGTCTCGTGTGATGGGGGCTCTGTCCCATACTGAAAAGCGTACGTGTGCGTTTGTGTCTGTGTGTATGCTTGTGCGTACTCCTGTGTGTGTGCATGCCTGTGTGTGTGTGTGTCTGTTTCTGTATGTCTATGTGTGTCTGTGTGTGTGTGTGTGTGTTTGTATGCGTTTGGGGGTGGATTTCGATGCTATGATCTTGCTGCCTTGTTTATTGATGTTCTGTTGCTCATGTTATTTACATACCTAGTGTGACTTCTGCTTTTTACAAGGTCAGTATTGTCTAATGCAGTCCCATCGCATGTATTGATAATGCTGGAGTAGGTGTATCTATGCGCCCTGATGGTCCAGATCGCTACCAGAACCTGGCCCCCTAGAACAGGGCTTCTACAGAATGAGCGTGGAGTGTGTTAACATTTAAATGAGGCCTCAATCAGCCTGGGGTGTGCTCCCTCCAGCACTTCACACTGATCCTTGTGTCGTAGCGCCATTCACTGCAAGCCGAGGCCTGTGCGCCAGGTGCTGATTTTCTTGCCTTGCTGGCATTGTGCAGCGTTAGTCATTAGATGTTTTTTTGGGATGAGTCAGACTTTAAAGCAAGCGAAGGTGTCGCTCCTGTAGTTCCGGAGTTTTCCGCTAGCCAGTACTGTTCCTCAGCGGAGTAGAGGCACACCCTCCTGACCCACAACCCAAAATGTTCAACTGTTAGAGGTTCTGGTAAAGGCATTCCCTGGTAACAATGACCTTTTATCTTTTATGTTTGTGTCATGTGTTGCAATTCTTCCATAAAGACCAGCTGGTGAAGAGCTGTATTTTTGCATATATTCAATTGAAGGGATTCTGTTTCTTTTTTAAAATCCTAAATCCATCATATTGCCTCTTGTATTTGAGCTTATTTTATATGTATGGTTTATAGGCTGAATCTTAAAAGTAATGGACTGTCACTGATGCAGTTTGATCAAAGAACAAGTCCTGCCAGACAAAAGTACCGAGTTCACACTCCTTGGTGAATGTAATGATGGGTTTATTGCTGAGATTTCTGTTACCAGCTGGCCTTTTCCCTCCCGCCTACCTCCAGTACTGATGTGCGCTGCTGAAATTCCCTCCCCAAGGCTGTGAGAAGTCAGGTTGATTTTTTCCCTCCATCCTTCAGGGCCACTGAAATGGAATGAACACTCTGAAACTGAACTGTCTGCCAACACTGCGTCTTGTCTGGAGGCTGCAAAACATTTTTTTCAAATTATTTTTTTCTAATAGCAATCATAAATCATTTGGTAAATTAAAACTGTTAACTAGCTCTATTTCACTGGTGGCTGTACATGGTGATGTGTGTCATGTTGTGGAAATGCACAGGTGGTACTTAAAGGTTTTTACCAGGTCGAAATGGACTCGACTGCACCCAACTACAATTCCATGTCTGAATAGATACAATGTCAATTTAAACACCTGTAGTTGTAATAAAACTGCATGCTACACGCCAGCTGCAGTTCTGATAGGCTTTGTTAATGTAGCTCGTTTGGTCTGGTCTCTCAAGAAAATGAGCTGCATCTTGCCCCAATTTCGGTTCATACAATCTGGTGAGTACTTACTGCAGCAAGTCAGTCATTTTCAGGTTTTCAGTGTTAATATTATTTGGAAGACATCTAAATACTCCATTTTCACATTAGTTGCTTAAAATAGAAGGAGGAAAAATCCCACTTCAATACATTTTGATTTGATTTTGTAACACAACATAATGAGACATAATGAGTGGGGGGGTGGACTTGCTCAGGCTACTGTAGCACAACGCCTGACCCCAATGTTTTGAAGGTTGGCCGAGCAGAAATGCATGATGGGAATGAGGAATTGTGTTGCTTGAATTTTTGCACATGCTTCTCTTAATGGTAGAATAAAGAAAAGCCTTTTTTTCCCGTGCAGGGTTGGATTTTAAAAGAACACCTACATACGTGATATGCCTGCGTATGGTGATGCTGCGGAGTTGAATCGCTCAGATTTCACTGACGCTGCAGTATGTCACAGTCTGCTCTCTGCCCATGTCCCTGTACGGATGCAAGGTGAAGGTAAAAACCTGCCATCGCGTTCGGGTCCCTGTGTTTGCTGGAGGGCTAGCTTGAGTTTCGGCGCACAGCATGCCAAGCCTGTGTTTACCTGGCGTTGGATCGCTTCAGTCACGCGTGCTCTCGAAACACAAAAGGGGAACCGTGTCCCAACTGGTCAGACAGGACTTCTGTTTGATTTGTTACCTGCCAGGGCAGAATGGTGCCCTGCTGGTCTAAAGTCAAAAGGGTTTGCAAACAAAGGTGCGATAGACTGGTGTGGCACTGGCTTAAATTCACCATCCTGTCCAAGCTGGGGAAATGTATTGTTCTTGTGTGCACACGGTGCTTATTTTAATTAGATTTTTTAAAAATGTTGTATTATTTTGTATTTATTTATTTTGATTACCAGTTAAGCTAAGTTTAACGACTGTGCTGGGGCCGGCCTGCGGCGAATGGACTCCCCCTCTGTAGTTCCTGAAATTTATTCTGTTTGTACGAGTTTATTCTCCCACTGTGTAATTTGTTCCCACTGGGGAGTTCTTTTTGTTATTTTTATTTTTTTCTAACCTCATTTGCTGTTTTTGTTTTTTTGTTTGGTGTTTAGGCTCAGTCTCTCAATTTGTCTACATTCTGTTGGTTCAAAAAACACTATAAAATGTATTTACAATTTATTTACAATTTTACAATTATTTGACCCCATTGAGATTAAAATCTCCTTTGCACATCAAATTTAACTTATTTGCTGTGCTAATGTATAAAATGAGCAAAATGTTGAAAGGCTAGTGTACGCTGGCAGTTTACACTGGCTGGATAAATGCAGGAAAGTAAAATCTTAAATTAAAGAGCAATACGCCTTCCCTAGGGCCTGTCGATTGCTAGTGTTTCCAAGTACAGTGTTGAACACACCCATTTTCTTGCATGTGGCTCAGGTAAGGCTGTATAAAGCCTCCAGAATGTTTAGGAGGTACAGTACCTCTTCTAAAAATCTGAAATTTTTGAAAGTGTTTGAAGTTTGTGAGCAGTTTTTTCCTTCTGTTGGGAGAATTTTTAGAAATATGAGGTCATTAGACATGGGGTGTAGTGTTTTTATGCATCCAAGCACCAAAGGTTTTGTTACCCTCTTGTTTTTGTTAGTATTTTTTTCCTGTCTGTTGACATTACTTTTAGCTGGTATGCCCGAGACCAGCCGAACGTGAATATACAGGTGCTGCTTTCATAGTTGTTGTCAAAAGATGGCAGGGTTACAGGATGATCAACTTGCCTTGGGTGTGGCTTTTCATAAAATGCTTATGCTTCCGAAACTTTTTCAAATGAGATGGTGAAACTTGGCACTTACACTCACAGCTATCTAGCCTCCAAATATTAGTTTAATATCTAACGATATAACTGTAATGATGGTGGTGGTGACGATGTTGGTGGTGGTAGCACCTCCGCCCCCCTGTCCTTTTAGAAAGCATCACATGGGGACTTCTTGTCCAGCGATCTTCTGTGACGTGGCTGTTAGATCACATTGCAGAACACAGCACTGATGTTTCATTATTGTTATTGCTGTCAGTGGTAGCAATACAGTAGCGATAGCAGCGGCATTATTGTTGCGGTCTGTATTCTCTTCTCATGGTGACTTGCAACTGCTCGGTTTTGCATATTACCCGTTTTCACAACCGGACGGTTCACCCGGGAGATTAAAAGGAAATCTTTAAATGTGAAAGTTTTTTTTTTAGCACTGCGGTCTTCACATTAAACTACACGCTATACTAACTTTACAGGGATTAGAGAACTTTCTCCCCTGGCCGTAAAACGGAGCAGAGAGAGTATTTCTTTTAACGGCCTGGTTTTTACGTGGAAACCCTCGTAAGGCTGCACCAGCCGGTGGTTGCGTGGCGAAATCCGTGGCTGTCCTGGGACCGGCGGCCGTGCCGCGGGTTGGGGACGTGCGCGCGGGCCATCTGTTCCCTGCTGGTGTTAAGCTCCCATTAGCAGCGCTGCCGCAGCCTGCTGGAGCCCTTCTGTGTGCCAAATCCTTCCTTCCGTTACACCGCATCGCAGTCACTTAGCAGATGCTCTTCTCCGGCTCCACGTCCGAGTTCAGCCGCTTCATCGCCGCGAAGGCACAGAATGCCCGTTTATGGTCAATGAGCGTAAAATCAGTCGCACGGCTCCGATCGTCGTGCTCAGCCCTGCTCGACAAACAGTCGAAATCCGTCCTTTGTGAACTTCTAAGAATGTGTGAAGGGGGAAGAAGGTGGAGCGATTGGCTATCGTCGCATACCCCTAGGACCGCCTCGCGGGTTCATTTCCCAAGGCAAACAAGCCACTCCATTTGCCTTCTTAATCGTTCTCCTGTTTGTATGGCAGTAGGTCAGGTCTTGATGCAGGTGCGTGGGCGCTCTGGGGAACTAAGGAGTGATACCGGGTGCTACTGAGGCAGCCTGATCAGCTGCACCAGCCGTTTTCACTCCTTTCATAAATCCGCTGGGCCTCGCACTTTGTTACATGCAGCTGCATCTCTCGGTGATACTCTGCGGGTCTGATTAAATTAAAAGGTTGGCTGTCAGGACGTGGGCCCCAGCGGAGCTGCACTGTTGACTGAAACGCGAGTCTCTTCAGTGCCTTCTGTGGTGGTTTAATGTTCCTGACACCGCCGCTGAGCGGGCCCATCCCTCGCTGCTGCTGATCCGCCCGGCCCTCGCTGCTGCTGATCTGCCCGGTGTTTGCGGAGCGGGCTGGACTGGGGACACGTGCTCTGCATTCTGAAGAACACGGGGCCGGGGAGGCTGCTTCCAACATTCATCATCTGCACAACCTGTCCTACATTTTAACCGCAGGAGGGAGTAATCTGCATCACCGGCGTCATTTTTCTTTTTTCTTTTTTCTTTTCATCCTTTTTTCGGAGACTTTTCTTTTTTTTCTTTTTTTTTTTGCATGGACTCATTTATTTTGACCTATATTCAATTTCCAGAGTCAAAGAGGAGACTGAAAAGGAAGCAAATCCCTCCCCCTTCACTGATGCTGTAGGGCTGCTGTGTTCAACCTAGTGCCTTTAAAAACAAATATTCTATTTATTTTGTGTTTTTTTTCTGGTTTTTCTTTTCCTGCCCTTGCGTTGGCTTGAATTCAGTTGTTTGTAAATGCAGCTGGTGGTAAAACATGGTAAAGAGTGGTTAACAAATCCCATTGCTTAAAGAAAGTATGGGAAAACGGCTAGTTACTGGTGTTGAAAGTAAACTTGTAGCTGACATACAATTGACGTAGTTGATGTGTTTTGCAAAGGTGTCCATCTCTGGGTTGAAGGGCTCAAGGTGTGAAGATAATATCTACCGGCAGTTGTAATATCTTTAATAAGCGGCTGAATAGGCATCTGGTTGTCTCTTAATTCACCATTTTACCAGCAGCCTTTTCTTTCACAGTGGGACAGAAAAGTCATTGTGTATCTGTATGTATGTGTACATGTTGAGTTAATACACTGCTACTACCGACCCCCCCCCCCCAGCCTGATTATAATGGTCTCCTGTGGGGAAGTGACCTGCAGATGTGTGGAAGGACTGATGCCCCCGCGCCCCCCCCCCCCCCCCAGAATGAAACACTTGCCTGTTTTCATGCCAGCTCCATCATGAGAGAGGAAAGAGAGAGAAGATGGAGGAGGGAGGGAGGGAGGGAGGGAGGGAAGAGAGCACAGCTCAGATCTTCAGTAAATTACTGCTGCCATAGAGCCTCAACCTGCTCTCAGCAACGATCCGTCATAACCGAACTTGGAGGAGTCGCACGAGCATAAAATTACACTGAAGCGAGACCCAGAGGAAGACGAGCCTGTCTTCCTGCTTTCAAAAGTCTCTGCCCCTGCTTCCCCAATGACAGCTAAAGTCCATTTTTAAATTAACACAAGATATGTGCTGCTGGGGCGAAAGGCTCTCTCTGTTGTCCACTGCAGCATGCTGAAGGTTATAATAATGATAGTTATACAGTAATAATAATAATAGTAATAAATAATAATCCATAATAAATAATAATAATAATAACAGTTGTTTGTTCATTTCCTGCATGTAGCACTGCACTTTTGCCCTTGTGCAGTACACTGGGTAACATCAATTATCTGAATGAGCTGTGTAAAAAAAAAAAAAAAAACAGTGGATAACATGCAGCTCTGTCTGCATACAAAAATCCACGATGAAAAGAATAGACGGATAAATAAATGGATGTCTGAAGTGTCTGAAGTGTAGACATGACGTTTGTGTATTTTTGGACCCTTTCCCTTTCCACCTGTCACTACCCATAGCTCAGCTATCTAATACCTGCACTGACCCACAGACTCTCTGGGAAGTCTCGCTTCCGTCGTGGATTTTTTTTTTTTCTTCCTTCAGCCACAGTCTTCAGACAGGAAGAGAACAGAGCGTTCAGACAGGAAGCGGCGTCGGGGGGGGGGGGGTCTGGGTTACCGGCTGTGTTCTGTCGTCAGGGGATGGATGGGATTATCGCCTCTGTTCTTACAGACTCGCCCGGTTTAATCCCCCCAATCTCCTTGCTGACATCTGTTAATTAGGGGACTTGTGGCTGTCAGGCAGTCCCCTATCTCCTCTTAAGCCTTCCTGATTTGAAGAGACAGTGGGGACGTGGTGCGGGACTGCTGTTTGAGTGCCTCCCCTTCCCCCAGTGTCAGTGAGCAGTGTCATGGTTGAGTCAGTGGATGTTTGCTGCATGTGAGGTGACAAAGGACAAGGGTCTGTAGCTGGTCTCTGGCAGCCTGTGTGTGTTGCTGGTCTCTCTGGCAGCGCATGTGTCTGTGGCTGGTCTCTCTGGCACCTGTGTCTGTGGCTGGTCTCTCTGGCAGCCTGTGTCTTGTGGCTGGTCTCTCTGGCAGCATGTGTGTGTGGCTGGTCTCTCTGGCAGCCTGTGTCTGTGGCTGGTCTCTCTGGCAACCTGTGTCTGTGGCTGGTCTCTCTGGCAGCTTGTGTCTGTGGCTGGTCTCTCTGGCAGCCTGTGTCTTGTGGCTGGTCTCTCTGGCAGCATGTGTGTGTGGCTGGTCTCTCTGGCAGCCTGTGTCTGTGGCTGGTCTCTCTGGCAACCTGTGTCTGTGGCTGGTCTCTCTGGCAGCTTGTGTCTGTGGCTGGTCTCTCTGGCAACCTGTGTCTGTGGCTGGTCTCTCTGGCAGCCTGTGTCTGTGGCTGGTCTCTCTGGCTGCCTGTGTGTGTTGCTGGTCTCTTTGGCAGCCTGTGTCTGTGGCTGGTCTCTCTGGCAGCCTGTGTGTGTTGCTGGTCTCTTTGGCAGCCTGTGTCTGTGGCTGGTCTCTCTGGCTGTTGCTGTGTCGGTGCCTGTGGCTGGTCTCACTGGCAGCGCCTGTGTCTGCCGAGGGGGTGGGGGGTTAGGGCTGATGTGCTCACACCTGAGAGAACAAGACAGGCAATTTTCTCCCCGGGTTGTTAGTTTTAAAGGGCAGTGTGGAGTGGAGCATTATGTTTGAATAAAGCCGTGTATTTTTAAACCGCTCCTGTCCTTGTCTGGCTGTGGTTATTTCCCTGTCGATGCAGCCTCTCTGCTGGCTGGCAGTGTTAATGCCTTTAGCTGCCAGACTCACACACAGGAGGTGAGCGCTGCACCACAGCTATCTCCTGCAGGCACTCGTTTGCTCGTACTAAGCACACGTGTACCAGGTGCCGACTGTCAGGCGATAAGGTGTGTGTGTGTGTGTGTGTGTGTGTGTGTACCTGAGTGTGCACGTGTGTGTGTGTGTGTGTGTGTGTGTGTGCGTGTCTGTGTGTGTGTGTGTGTGTGTGTATGTGTGTGTGTACCTGAGTGTGTGTGTGGTGTGTGTGCGTGTCTGTGGTGTGTGTGTGTGTGTGTGTGTGTGTGTGGTGTGTACCTGAGTGTGCGTGTGTCTGTGTGTGGTGTGTGTGCATGTCTGTGTGTGTGTGTGTGTGTGTGTGTGTGTGTGTGTGCGCGTATGCATGCACGTGCGCATTCATGTGTGAAAAATCTGCAAACATTAATTTTCTGCAAGTCACATTCTTCTCTTTTGTCATCCCCCCACGCCTCGAGTCAAGCCCTTCTGTAGAATTCTGCTTGTGCTGTCTTCACCCCTGGGAGGAATCGGTTTAGCTTTACACTCTCCTTTGAACTGCTCTCCAGCTTCACTGGAACTGAATACATTTTTCTCATCAGCCTGTCATCGGTGGATTACTCTGAGAAAGTTGGTATTTGTCATGGTGCATTGAATGAACCACACTTAACACAGGTGTGTCCCTTCTCTGGTTTTAGCAGTGTCTTTTCAGCATTTTTGGACTGCCTGTGCTGGGTTTTATCTCAGTTGCATTGTAAGGTGCTTTGTCTTACACTAGCCTGTGAGGTCAGTGTATATGTTATTTAACTAGCTAGCTATATTAAAAGAAAGCTAAAAATGGCTGCAAAAGAGTAATGAGGAAATGTAGTGAAGACAGTAGCTAAACAAATGTTGGCGTCTAAGTTAATGTCCATTTATTTTTGTATAAACTGCCGTTCACATTTCTCTGTTTGTTTGAATGTATGTATTTCTTCTTCCTCATCAGTTTTGGTTAATTTAATGCGTTGTGTTGAACATAGGTGCCCTTGAAACAGCAGACATCTTTTTTTAGGGTAATTTTTAGCTAGAATCATGAAATAAAGGGGAACCGTGGTCAAATGCCAATACACAGGTTTTAGATTTTAGGAAATCTATTAGTAGTCTGCTGACGTGCTGATGGCTTCCGACCGCCCGGCTCAACGTAACCTGCTTTCAGCGTTGCTAATTAAAACATGCACCTGCCAGTTTCTGGAGGAACGTGACAAAACTTTGTATTTTATTACAGGAGAAGGTATCAGTGTTTTACTTTCAGTATGTTGCCATTTCCTTTTCTTAATCAGTGAAAAAGTGTGACTCATAACCATGTGACTCAGTTTTCTTGTTTTTGTGTCAGTGATGGGAAAGAGTACTTAATTTATTTGACAGGGAGAATGCGCATTAGTAATATTTCTGTAAATGCGCCAGAGAGGAAAGGGGAGTACTTGGACAGGGGTCCCACTCGTCCTGGAAAACCTTGAAAACCTGGAAATGTATCAACTAGTTTTCCAGTCATGTAAAACACCTGGAAAATGAGAAAATTCACAAAATGTCCTGGAAATATTGGTGAGGTCCTGGAAAAATGTAGGCTAGGCTATAAGTCAAGCTATTAAACAGTATATTTAGAGCTGAGATTTCATATTTTTCTGTATTTTTTCTGTATTTTTCTCCGCTTTTCTCATTTTTATTAGCTGCTGAGATTACGTGGGAGCACAAAGTTTGCTAATTTGGTACTTGCACATCCCCCCCCCCCCCCCTTCCGGTCCACCACCAGCTTTGGGCTACCATTGTCCATGCTTCATGTCTGTAAGTCTAACTCGTGGAAATTGTCCTTGAAAAGTCCTGGAAAACGATTTCCTAAAATGGGTGGGAACCCTGTTGGAGGATACCAACGCATACCCGAGGGGAACGTGCAAGCTCCACACATGCTGGCCAGGCGTCAAGCCCAGAACCGTCGTCTTGTAGGGCAACAGCGCTAAGCACTGTGCCACCGTGCCACCCAGTGTGTGCTGTATAATAAGGAGCTTGAAACGGCAGAATCGCTTATGCTACTGTACCTCTGGGATCACGCACTGCTCAGAACACCAGTCTTTTAGAGGAATGCATTTCTGATGTCCTACTGTGTGTGTGCGTGTGCGTGTGCATGTGTGTGTGTCTGTCTGCGTGTAAATATATATTTATGTGTGTGATGTATATATGAAATAATAGTCTATGAATATGTATTGCAATTGAGCTAACGCTCAAGCTGCAGATGAGACTGTGTTGATACCAGCACTTAAAGGGGTGACATTCTCATCCATCAGTTTCCTAAATCAAATCGCTTTTACATATTTTATCTGTGAGCTGTGTGTGCAGCTCCTGCCAGGTTCCTTCCTAGGCAGCATCGGCGTGACAGGGCGTAGGCAGCATCGGCGTGACAGGGCGTAGGCAGCATCGGCGTGACAGGGCGTAGGCAGAGTCGGCGTGACAGGGCGTAGGCAGCATCGGCGTGACAGGGCGTAGGCAGCATCGGCGTGACAGGGCGTAGGCAGCATCGGCGTGACGGAGTAGGCAGAATCGGCGTGACAGGGCGTAGGCAGCGTCGGCGTGACAGGGCGTAGGCAGAGTCGGCGTGACAGGGCGTAGGCAGAGTCGGCATGACAGGGCGTAGGCAGCGTCGGCGTGACAGGGCGTAGGCAGCATCGGCGTGACAGGGGGTAGGCCACCCCGTCTGCAGGGCTCAGCTGGCCCTTTCTTTCTGCTGTGACATGATAAAATATCACCTGCCTGGATGGCGGCAAGAGTGTGTGTGTGTGTGTGTGTCTGCATGTGTGCTGGTGTTTGTGCAGCGTGGGGATGTGCATTTCCCATTGCATCATAATGGCAGTAAATGAATTTTCTTTGCCCTGATGTGAGTGAGTCTCAGCCGCTGAGTTCCGGATTGCTTTCTCCACAGACCGGCTTCCGCTGGGATTTCTGCTCAAGTGGGTAACCGGCTCAGTTCGGGACTGGCAGTTTGAAAAGAATCATTTCCGTATGCCTCAAATCACAGTTTTGAATATTCTGATGGGGGCAGACCGTCCCTTCTGCCTGTTTTAGTATGTCCTGCTAATTTTTTGTTTTTTTTTAATACCACATGAATGTTGTCAAAACGGTGATGTCAAGGTGGCATACAGTTGGGAAGTGTAGTTACTCAGCTGTGGTGTTATTTGGCACCAGAGTGCATCGTGGGTAAGTGTCATGTCAGAAGTGGGCTGATGAGTGTGGATTGACAGGGCCCCAGGCTAGGTGTCTGCTCCGTGGCAGAGGGGACGGAGGGATGTGCGTCTTCTCAGTGACCCAGATAAAGAGTGTTTGTGGCAGGACTCTGCCATGTCCTCTGGGACATGGTAAAAGTGTTCTCAAAGGTGCACCCATGTTTAGCATTGCTTTTTCAAACCAGACCTGTCAGTGCAATAATAATGCTGCCATTTTGGCTTCTTTGTTCTTTCTCCTGGAAGTATAAAAAATTAAAAGGGGTCAAGTTGATAAAGGGGGTATTAAAAATTAATGACGCATAATGATCCTGTTGCCTTGCACATCTTGGAACAAGCACTTGGTGAAGTTTTTATTTCCTGTATTTTTGCCAGAATGTCAATGGCATCCACAGCTCTGTGCAAGGTGTGTGGTGAAGCCCTCGGAGGGGGGAATGGCATGTAAACTGTGCTGCTCCCCCAAGATTGTGTGCCCCCCCCCCACGGTTTTTAAACGACTGCCGGGGCCTGCTTTCACAGCATTCCATTCGGGCCCTTGCAGCTCCGAGACCACGGCACTCATAACTGAGCGCTGTAAAGTGGCCAATTATTCTTCCAAAAAGACTTTGAGTGAAGCCTAGTATAAAAAACTGTCTGCATTCATCTGCATCCAGCTGGGTTACCCTTAACAGCTCTGGTGCTTGTAAGTCTAAAACCCTGACTTGAGTCAACGTTAAAAAAAAAATTTTTGGAAAAGATTTTGTGCATTACATTTAAAATTTTTATTTTTAATTAGTCGTTTTTTTTTTTTTTTTTCTTAATTGCAATAACCACTGAACGTGATGTGCGTGGAGCTGAAAAGGCCTCTGTGCTAGCTCAAGTTTAAATGTGGAAGTTTCCTAGCTCTCTGAGGGAAGGACAGGTGATGGAACGGTTCGATTGAACCTGACCTCCTGAATCTCCGCCGCCTCCCCCGCACGGCCTCTGGGGGGGTTTTCTGGGCAGGCTGTTGCGCAAACTTTTATTTTTAATTAAAAGCGGGCTCCGCTGTTGGACTCCTGCCCCCTCGTTGGGCCGGGCCGTGCCTGGCTTTGCCCAGGAGTGGCCCGGTTGTTTTGATGGTGCAGCTTTCGTCGGGGGCCCTCAGCGTCTTGCATTATTCAAACTTCTGTGCTATTATTTATAGCTCCTGTCTGGGGTCCCGTTAGCCGGAGCGATTCGTAGGGAGGGAAAAACACACACACAGTGGCTGGAGGAGATGGAGTATATAAATACCGATTAAATCGATAAGTTATAAAAAGCTTTTTAAGTCCGTGTGCTCGTTTGAAAATCTGGGCTTGCTTTAGACCGTAATGTGAAGGCTTGCAGTAGCCTGTTCAGCATTGACAGGTGAAGTGAGTCTGACTGCTTTATGTCACATAGTTACCGTGCCTCAATTACATTTAATCTTTTTGTAGTGCAGTCTGTGTGCATTAAGAAAAACAAGCTCGAACAGTTGATGTTCTCCTGATATTAATGTGAATATTTAGCGTCATTTCCACTAATTTTATTCTGATTCATACTGTTCAGTGTCCACTTGTCATTTTTAAGTGTTTGAGTTATGTAAATAGTATGTAAATGAGTGTATTTGTATTTGGACGTGGCATGTGCTTTATACCTCACTCTAAGATATAAAGAACATTCAAACAGCTCCAGTGTTCTTTTTTTCTTTGGTGTGGACCCCCCCCCAGTCTTCCTGGCCACCAGGGGTCACTGTTGGTGCCGATGGTGTGGCTGACCTTCTGCCTGTGTGTGGTCTGTTGTAGAGGGAGATGAAGGAGCAGCTGGCCACCCTGCAGGACAGTGAAGTGGGGCACACTGAGGCTCTGAAGCTGCTCCAGAGGCAGCTCACCGAAACCAAGGTGCGCAAGAACCCCGCCTTGACCTGCAGAAATGCGTCCTGTACCGTGCAAAACCCAAGCTGATATAAGCCCTTCTCCGTTCTTCAAATTATTTAAAAAAATAAGTGAAAGTCACAGTTTGCATTGGCCTTAAAAATCTTCACAGCGCTAACGAAGGCTGTGCATCCCCCGAGTTCTGCTTTTATCCAGTCAAAACTTGGTTTGTACTGTGATTGGCATGGAAATTCCCACAGGGGGGGGAAATTGATCTGTTGAACAGATATTTAATTCTGACACCTTTGAGTCGATACAACAGAGCCTGTGTGTGTGTGTGTCTGTGTGTCTTTTTTCCCCCTCCTATTCCTTCTCATCCTCAAACATTTAGCGTTGACTGTGAAGGATTGCAAAACACAGACACGCTGACGGTATGACCTCCATTCATCATGTGGGAGTGAATTTCCCCCGGCAACGCCTGTCACGCCTCGCTTGCTACCTCATTGGCCAGGCTCTTCCTTTACTTCCCTCCACATAAGTCAGCTACTGGTCACATGACTCTTAAAGTCCCTAGTTTTCACCAAAGTGGTCATGCAACATGTTGCGGTCAACATCACACCTTGAAACAGAGGGATTTTTTAAATGTGCAAATAAAAATGGTATAGGTTTTTACTGGAAACTTTATTTAAAATAAAACCATTGCTGGTATCATATCGCTGGTAAATATATTAGACTTAATAGATTATGTCATAATTATGTTATACATTCTGTTTGTCATGTTTTGTTTGAAGGATGAGAATAAAAGTTAGTTAAAATGCTAAAATAATTATTCATGTACTCTTCCACTCCAGGATTTCTTATCTTTTTAATTTTGGCTATGAAATAGAATATCAGATTTTTGAAAGGTTATTTAATGGTCCATTACAGATATGAAAGTTTTATCTGAACATTTCCTGAGAACTGGACTGACATAAAAGAATCTTGACAAATCAAAACATCTTGTAATGTTTGTACCCCATTTGTGCAATTACCCAGGAATGCAGTTCCTTGAATTTAACACTGTATGGCAAGACTGAATTGTATGTTGAAAATTGTGTGCAGTTATCTGTGAACTCCACACAAACTGAAATTCTGCTGGGACATTTACAGGGATTTGCGCCTGCATGAGCACTGTTGGAATTTTAGATTTGAAAGGAGAATTTAAAGATTGACAGGGTCCTCTCAGGTAGAACAGGAAAGTTCCTCTGGGTTAACCATTAGCATTTGAAATGAGGCATTTGTAAATGGAAATCTTTGTAATCGTGACAGAATTATTTTTATATATTTTATATTTTATTTACAAGAATGATAATTATATCACACTTTCAGAAGAACAGCATGTACGCTGGAGGGTGTGGAGTCTGCCCCCTAGTGGAGAGAAATTGGCTTCCTCTTGTTGCTCTTGTTGAGTTTTGTAGAGCCAGCTTGAGACATGATTCTGGCTGTGAATGTTCCCTTCTGCTTCTTGCTTGTAATGGCACAGACACAGCGGCAGAGCATTTAACCGTACTAAAGCTCCCGGCAGACGTGAGAGAGCACTGGGTTCGGTTTTTGTGGGTAATTTGGAGGTGGATGAAAGCTGTGGAACTTCATAGCTTCCCGTTCAGAAGAGCTGCGTGGGGTGCAGAGTAGCTCTCTGTTCCTGTGATGCCCGGCTCAAATAAGCTCTTTATTTCTCCCACCCTTGGCTTCCTCGGTGGGCTCTGACCCCACGGTCTCCTCTGGCCCCTGCCAGCTCCTTCTCTTCTGTAGGAACCCCTGATGGTCAGAGAGGGTGATGGGGGGGCTTTTAATGAAAGAAGACAGCAGGGGGGTAAAAACCATAGCTGCATTTGAAATGGCTCCCTATACGGTTTATAGTCCACTATTTAGGGCATTGGTAACCAACCCTGTTCCTGGAGATCTCTATTGTCCTGTAGGATTTTACTCAAACCCTAACAAAGTACACCTCATTCAACAGCTAGAGATCTTGTTCGGCTGCTAATGTGTGCCAAATCGGGGTTTAAATGAAAACCTACAGGATGGTAGATCTTCAGGAGCAAGGCTGATTTCCACTGATTTAGGGGCATTTGTATTGTCCAACATCATCTCCTTTTTTCACCACTGAATCCCTCTTTAGCGTTCCGAGCAGGTTTCCCGATGTGGTGTGAACGGGAGTGAATGAGGGAGCCATTTTGAACACAGCCCATCTGTGGCTCTCTGTACCGAAATCTCTGCCTCCTTCCGCCATGCATGCAAATACGGGCCGCGGATCTCCTCCTCCCTCGCCCTGCCTGGCTGGCGGCGGAGCGCGCGGTAACTGCGGAATGAGTGACGACCCCCTCGCCTCCCGGTTTATGGGCGCTTCCGGGGCGGCGGAGCGGGTGCGGAGTTGTGGGGGTGGGGGGAGAGAGTAATTGCGAGGAGGCTGCGCTTCGCCTCTGCTTTTTAGTGGGGCCCCGGAGCCATTAAATCTCCTCCCGCAGACAGGACCCCGCCGTGAGTGACGACGCGCTTCTCAGTGCGCCGCTCTCGCCCACGCTTCAAGCCGGGAGACGGTCCTCCTGCGCAGACCCGCGGCTGCCTCTTTCTCAGACAGCGAGGGCACGGGCTCGGCTCGTCTTCGCAGTCAGAGGGCTTTAGACCTTAGTCTCACGGAGAAACTACATTACTCCATTTTGATGCATTTTGAATGGACTCATTGCATTTATTTTAATTTTTGTACTTGTTTGTTTGTGTTGTTTTTTTACCCCCCCCATTTGTTGCGGTTACCGATTAATTAGTAAAAGAAGTACTGCTAACAGGTGGTAGTCTAGAAAGGTTAGATTAAATCCGACCTTGAATATGAACCACCCCCCCACAGAGCCTTGGGAGGTTTTCAGGTCTGACTGCCTTGGTTACCTTTACTCTTGAAATTAAAAGCAGGCTGCCCTATTGGTCACTTATCAGTCTGAATGCATCTTAAATGAGGAGAATGTAAAAACCAGTGCAGACCAACTTCTGATGTCACAGACCTATCTAATAGAAGTAATTAATGATTCATCTTTACATTTATTATGAATGAGGTCATCAATATTTGATTTAATGTATTTCTCATTAAAATGTCAGTTGCTCCATTGAAGTTTTTTTTAAATTTTGTGCAAGACCAGTGGGGAGTGTTCACACTGAAACTCCCCCATTTACTGCAAAATTATTGTTATTATTTTTTTTCTTTGCCACTTTTGTGAGACGACGCTTTTTTTTGTTGTTGTTTTGTCTGACTGGGGCTCTTCTCTGTCTGATGTGTTGAATTACTTCCTTTGGCGTTTCAGAGATGATTGGCTCCTCGCTCCATTCCTCCTTATCTCTTGTGACCGTCCCTATCACCTCCCCCCCCCCCCTTCCTGTCTTATCTGTGCACTGCTGCTTCTTACGTAATGGGCATCTTTTCAGAAAAATGATTCTTCTCCTCGCCTCTCGGCCCTGCTCGTAATCCCCAGAGTGCTCGTGGTGTAGAGCGCACACGTCCCTGGGTGACCCCGAGCTGCTGGTGGATCTGTATCTACTCATCATCATCATCATTAACATCATCATCGTCATCATTACCCCCCCCACCCCCTCAGCTGAGGAGTGTGGCTTTATGATTAGTTTTGAAGCATGAGTCACCCCCCCCCCCTTCCAGGCCTTGCTTCTCCTGTGCCATTTGTCTCCACTGATCAGTATCATTCTCAGATCTTCTTTTCTTTCTTTGGGGTCTTTCAGCTTTTCAAGGCATCTTTTCTTTTCCCTTTCCCTTCTTTTTTTTTTGAAGACTTAAACAAGACTTAAAAAGCAGAACAAAAAGCAAGCAACTCAGATTTCTTTGTTGTCATGTTTGTAGATCTGTAACCTTTACAGTGATCATGAAACATGGCAAACGGTTACTTCTAGGCATTTAGCGCGTGCTCTTATCCTGAGCAGCTTGTGTAAGTGCACACATACATACATGTTTAAGGTGATTCGGCACCGATGCTATGCCATTAGCGTCACAACCGATCATAGCAGTCAATACATAATATTACATTATAAATATAAGTGCCATTGTAGACGCAAGAGGGAAACGGAGATTGTCGAAGTATTATGGAGCAAATGGGTTAGGGGATGTAGTTTTAGATTTTGCAGAGGTACGGCAGGTAAACCCATGAAAAATGTTCAGCGTTAGGCGGTGCACTTCAAATAGACGCGTTATCATTCTGCAGCAGAAGACGGGCAGCGACTCTTATGTCCTGACTGTAGTGGGGAGCTCATTCCACTACTGGGGGGCCGGGATAAAGAGGAATTTCTGGGAGGGGGGGCCCCCTTAAGGAGGCCACCGTACAGTGGCCAGTGGTTGTGGAGCAGGGTGTCCTGGCAGGTTAATGTATTCAACTTATTGCCTAGCAGTTTATACCTATTTATGATGCACTGATACCAAATATTGACCTGTGATACAATGCAGGTACAGGTCCTATGTAAATAAAATTTCCAGTAAAGAACAGCACAAATGGAAAAACCCCCCACTTGATGGTGATATGTTGAGCTACAGTGAGTCAATCATATGGGCTGTGAGGGAAGTGTAGGTCATCAACACAGCTGAACAACCAACCGCCCTGACCACGCTGGTTCACTGACTGGATGTCAGTGGCTGTTTAGTGTTGCTGACCCTTTGCCCCCCTCCTTCGCCCCCCCCTCCTCTGCAGTCCTCTGCGAAGAGCCTGCGGGCGACGATCGGCGAGGCGTTCGAGCGGCTGCACCGCTTCCTGCGGGAGCGGCAGAAGAGCATGCTGGAGGAGCTGGAGGCGGACACGGCGCGCACGCTCTCCGACATCGAGCACAAGATCCAGCGCTACAGCCAGCAGCTGCGCGACGTCAAGGAGGGCATCCAGATCCTGCAGGAGCGCCTCAACGACACCGACCGGCACGGCTTCCTGGAGGGCGTGGCCCTCACCTCCGAGAGGTGTGTGTGTGTGTGTGTGTGAGTGTGCGTGAGTGTGTGTGAGTGAGTGTGTGTGTGTGTGTGTGTGTGCATGTGCGTGTGTGTGTGTGTGCGTGCGTGTGTGTGTACATGTGTTTGTGCTTGTGTGTGTGTGCGTGTGTAAGTATGTGTGTGCGTGTGTGTGTTTGCTTGCTGAAGCAGTGAGTGAGCACAGCATAAATTGAAGGAGAGTAGGAAGCCCACTACTGATATTAGCATGCTAACTTATTTATTCATGGAAAGCAAGAAGGATGCATCGGTCCCTGTTATATCTCAGTCAGAAGTGCTCCTTTTCATAAATTCATAAATTCATACCTCAGCGCATAGACAGAGGGCCTGCGGGCACTTCTCTCTGTCTTCATCAGTTCGCCTAAGTGGTGCGAACCGTGGCATCCGCTGCGGAGAAATCAGGAGATGAGGGGTTTTGGCCTGGAGGCTGTAAAGTATTAGTTTCCTTCTGAATGCGGGAGAACACGCACGTGTGGCCAGCAGCGCGAAGCACAGCGGTCCTCTGCTTGATGGCATGCAGGCAATGTGGCCTGGTTTACACCCGCTGCGTTTCTCATATTTATATGAGGGCGCTTTACATAATTTAAGGCACTGAATGCAAAGAAGAGGTCAAAGCTACAAGAAGAGAGATGTATGATGGAATTGGGGGGGGGAGTGAGGGGTAGGGGGTAAGGCAGCAGAGGGCAGCTGAAGAGGGTTAAGGGTCCAGCCTTTGGGATTCTGGGGCTAATAACACTGAGAGGGAGAAATGTAGCTGACAGGGTAGTTATCACAAAGCTGAGACTGCTGTAGTAGAAACTGACAGGGTTGTCTTGGTTACTTTGAAAAACCTCGAATGTGCTCCACAAATTTTAACTGTGGGAAAATCCAAGGTGTGAAAGTGCTTGAGGTTGCTGAAATCTCTGGTTCATTCATTTTAAGAAAAACTTTATTCTCTGTAGATCAGAGTATCCTGTACAACAAAAATCCGATGTCATAATTTCCATTACATTCTGTTTTTTAAAGTATCCAATCCGCTGATAAACTGTATAGAGCAGGGGTGTGCAACAAGGGTCAGTCCATTTCAGGATTTTGCGACAACTTCTAATTTTTAAAATGATTTAATTAGCTCAATGATATCTTGATCTGACATTTGTATAAGCACCAGCTACACCCGTAGACTGTAAAGTGTATCCACAGGATTTTACCGTGCTCAAGTACAGGTGCAAACCAGCATAATTTATAGATCTTTCAGGAAACTGAAACTGAGGCAATTTGTTGGAACAAAAACCAACACGCAGACCAGCCCTCCAGGACCAGGAGTTCTGCACCCCTCGTATAGAATGACAGAGGAAATTTCAATCAAAAAAAAAAACTTTTTATTTTTAACAAGTTTGCTATAAAGTCGGTCTTTTTTTTTACAGCAAAATGTCCTTGAGAACTTTGGAGAGCGAGCATCCTTTGAGGAAATAGTCTTTGAAAAATGAGACCATTTGATTTGGGAAAAGGTGAGCGGGCCTGAGACTCTGATCGATATGAAACGCCAGCGAGGGAAGGGAGGGGGGGAAATGAAACCCCAGAGTGAAGCCCAGAGGTAGAGAGGTGAAGATTGACGAGCGCAGGGGCCAGGGCAGGGGAATCTCTAGGGGACCAGTTCCCCCAAACGAGTGCTTTGGGACGGAACAAACACAAAGCAATCGCCTGCCGGCAGCGCCGGAAGATTTCCACAGGGAAATTTGGGAAGAAATTTATAGGTATTTCTGTGGTTATTTTTTTCTCCCCGTGGTATGGTAAAGATTTATAAAGCTGCTGCATGGCCCGAAGTAT